>NW_007726258.1:947823-960815 GCF_000696425.1 Galeopterus variegatus | reverse complement strand
GTGTTAAATCCGGTCTCCTCAGCCCTTACTTTCCATCAACACAGGACATGTTCACGTCGACAGCCAGGGGTTCTAGTTTCCATCGCCTGCTACAGGGGAAGCAGAGGCCATGGGGGAGCTGCCTGCCTCTGTGCACAAATCTGAGCATGCCTCCTTGGCTGGCCTGTCGCAGGGTTAGCCTCACCATTTCCCTCTATGAAAGCTGTCTAGGAACCTTCTGAATGCCACTGCTGGGGACAGGGAGAAATGATGTGTAGTGCTGATCCATGGAGCAGCAGTTCTGAGATCCTGTCTGAGCCAAACTGTGCTCAGGGGATGTCCCAAACAGGTGGTGCTACTTGGGACGGACATGCTGGGGCAGGACTGATCCCCTGAAACCAGCCAGCAGGCGATTCTCCCCACACCACCTTCTCGTAGTCTTGGTTGTACAGGGAAGGGGGATAAAACATTCACCCACTGAACTCCCATTTTCATATGATAAAGGATTAGCCAGAGAGATGGCCAACCTGTAGCCAGCGATGGCCACGCGGAGTCCTGCCCCGTCCGGGGTGCATGCGCATGCCTCTGAATTTCCTCCCCTCACCCTGGTCCGACAGCCCATGTTCTGTAGCAATCACAGTGAAAAATGAGAGTGCAACAGAACAATGTTCCTGAGCACTGGGGGCAGGAGCTGAGCTACTCAAGCTCCCTAGAGGAAAGCCCCACGCACCCAAACTCTGCCATGTCCCTCTGAGCTCCGAGCAGGCTGGGCCAGGCCTCTCCCTCCTTCTCTCCCTCCATCAAGCTACTCAGAGAGAGAACAAGCAGCCCACGTGACAAGACCAAGCCTTCCTTCCTTCCTAGCAAACCTGTCCTAAGGCTGTGACATGTTTCAGAAGGAGCAGAAAATTACCTTTCAGGAAGCCAGTGGGAGGTGGGGAGAGAGGGCAGCACAAAGTGTCACAGCCAGGAGCCCCTTGTTGCAGGTGCCCCCCATCCCTGCACAGGTCGGCCGAGTTCCCCATGTGCCGGCCTCAGGGAGCCACCCACGGCACGGTGCGCGGCTCGACCGGCAGCCCTTGCCTAGAGACAGGAGGGCGCAGGAGCACGCGTGTCCCTGGGATGGGTGGACGGAGGATCCAGGAGCTGGGCAGGGATAACGGAAGAAGGGAGAAGGCAGGCCGGAGAGGAAGGGGTGGGGAGCAGAGAGGGAGGGCAGGAAGGAGGGAGAATCGATTCTCTCTCCTCCGCTGGGACCACTGAGCTAAGTTGCCATGGAGAAAGGGGAGCCGCTGGCAGAGCCCGAGGCGGGCGGAGGAGCCATATGCCAGAGAGAAGGCGTCAGCGAAGAGCCCAGCCCACACTTCTGCCGCAGCCTCCCCCAGAGCAGACCTCGGGGCTCAGGGTGCCAGGCTGGAGGGGACCGGCTGGCCCGGTGACAGGAGGAGCCACGCCTGGCCACTGCCACCCTGAGGAAAAGGCTCTAGGGTCTCTGCCGCCCCTCTGTCCAGAACCCAGACTACAGTCCCATGCCATCCACCCAGCCAGAACCTGAGGACAAGACCCGCCATGGACTCAGGAGACCAGGGGCCCCTCCCCCGCCTCCGTAACAGCCAAGCCCTGCTCTCCACCTGCCTCCCTGTTTCTAAAATTCAGCTGCCAAAGCCTGAGTCACATCTTCCCACTCCCAGCAATGAGGGGATGCCCACCTACGGAGGGCTTCGATGGCCCAGAGCCACCCAGGCAGAAGGCGGGGGGGGGGGGGGCGGGGGGGCCCCGGCGCAGCGGGGGGGGGGGGGCCCCCGCGGGGGAGGGGGGGGGGGGGGGCCCCCGCGGGGGAGGGGGGGGGGGGGGGCCCCCGCGGGGGAGGGGGGGGGGGGGGGCCCCCGCGGGGGGGGCGGGGGGGCCCCGGCGCAGCGGGGGGGGGGGGGGGGGGGGGGGGCCGTGGACACAGACGGAGGAGGGAGCTCTCCTGGGCTCAGCCAGCAGGTGAATGGGTACCCCCAGACTCCCACGCAGGTGGCATCTCCCCCCCCGCCACTGCCAGCTCTGGGGCTGCACACTCCGTGCAGTGGATATGAGACAGGGAGAGAGCCAGGGTCCCGGGTGGAGTCTCAGTTTCTCCTCTTGGAGAGCACAGGAGCAGGGGCAAGTCTGGTCACTTCCCTGGGCTTCCATTTCCTTACTGCAGGATAATACCGCCCGTTCTACCAGTCCTCACTCCTGAGCACCACGATGTTGATAGTCGGGGAAGGCTAAGGCCGAGGACTCTGCGAAACACTGGGATCCACCCCAGAAACTGTGGCTGCCTTAGGGAGCTGGAAACACAGCAGGTGGCACCAGCCAACATGGGCAGAGCCCTCAGAACAAAAGCCCTGGCAGGCCTGAAACCAGCAGCAGAGGCCGTGGGGCCTGGCTGCTCTGTCACAGGGTGGACCACATACAAGCCTGTCTCTGAAGGCCATGGCTTTGGAAACGCTTTCTCTCCACAGTCCTCCCCAACTTTTTCCCTCGATGTTTTATTATGAAAATGTTCAAGCATATGGCTTGAAAAAATTTCATAGTGAACATCCATATACTCATCACCTAGATTCTACCATTTCCTCTCATGTTTTTAAATTGTGGTAAAATACATATAACATAAAATGTACCATTTTAAAGTGTACACTTCAGTGGCATTAAGCACATTCAGTGTTGTGCAACCACCACCTCTATCTAGATCCAGAACACGTCCAACACCCCAAAAGGAGACCCCATACCCGTTAAGTAGTGCCTTTCTACTCTCTCCTCCCCCAGCCCCTGCAACCACCAATCTACTATGTGTCCCTATGGATTAGCCTACTCTGGACATTGTGTCCGGCAACGGATCGCAACCCTCAGTGTTGCCCCCGTACCGGACCGGGGACCGGCAACGGGATTGCAACCCTCGACGTTGCTCCCGCGCCTCGCTCAGCCAGTGAGCGGGAACCGGTCTGTATGTGGGATCCGAACCCTCGGGCGGGAGCGCTGCCGCGCTTCCCAAGCGGCGCACTATCCAGTGCGCCACCGGGCCGGCCCTGGACCTTTCATATGAATAGGATCATACTGTATGCAGCCTTTTGTGTCTGGCTTCTTTCACTGAGCATCATGTTTTTAAGGTTCAAACATGTTGTAACATGTGTCAGTGCTGCATTCCTTTTCATGGCTGAGTAATATCCCATTGTATGGACATACCACATTTAGTTCATCCATCATTCATCAACTGATGGACACGTTGCTTCCACATTTTGGCTACTGTCCTCTCACTTTTAAAATGAGTTTTTCAGAGTCCAGGGTCCTAGATTTCCTCTAAGGGATCTGGTCTCAAAGTTGTAGGCCCTAGAGGCCCCAAACTGAATGCTAATCCCACTTTGCCTTTCCATTAAAGTAATGCTCCCTGGGTGACCGAGAGAGGGGGTGCCTAACAGGCCCTGGGGCCCAAGTCAGAGATTAAAGAAGCTCAAGTGTGGCCCACAAGTGGGTCTTCAGCCCCCTCTGCCCAGGAAGGCAGCTAGCCAGGCAGAAAGACACCTACGAACATCCACACCAGCCCCATGCCTACACATACATGCCCTACACCCACACATACCAGCCCATGCCCCCACTCACAAGCCCCACACCCACGCACACATGCCCCACATCCACACACACCAGCCCACACCCACACTCACCAGCCCCAAACCTGCGCACACATGCCCCACACCTGTGCTCTGGGACCAAGCAAACCTGGGTTCTAGTGCCGTATGCACTTACTGGCTGCTCAACCAGCAAGTCACTTCCCCTCTCTGAGCTTCAGCATCTTCATCTGTAAAACGGGGATGACAATCTCTAGTGCCAAAACTGGGCTACCCAGCAGAACTCTCTGTGATGACAGACGTGTTCTATGCCTGGCCCGTCCAGTACAGCCACTGTCTGCTGCTATTGAGTACTGCCCAGGTGGCTACTAAGTGTTCAAAATGTGACTGGTGTCAGTGGGAAATGGAATTTTTCACTTTATTTCACTTTAATTTACAATTAAAATTCAACAATTGCACAGGAATAGAGGTGATTGCCCTGAGCCAATCAGCTCTGAGATGGATGAGACAGTGGGAGTAGACAATGCATGGCTCAGGCTCAGCCCTAGCTCCTGGGTCTCCCTCCCTCAGCCCCTCTGCTCCCTACTTACCCCACAGTGCCTGGGCATGGAGAAGCTTGGCCCCAGAGGCCCCCTTCTAAAAGGACAGAGGGTGGGTGGTCAGGCTGTCAAGGAACAAAATAGATGCCAGCTGGGGAGTGGGCTCCATTGACTCCATAATGACATGGGTCTCTGAACCGATGACCTCTCATCTCTCTGCCCCTGTTCTAGAACCCCCCTCCTGCGGTTTCCCCTAGCAACTCCTGAGAGCATCCCTGGAATGTCTGGGCAGGGGCTGTAGGATTGGAACAGAACCCACCCCGCATTCCTAACGTGGTGGCAGAGACCCTGGTGGGAATGTGCAGAGGGTCCTTGTTCTAGGTGGGACTGCGGGGCCAGGCACCCAGAGAGACCTTCCCACGGCCAGAAAGCTGCTCTCACAGGCTCCTCTGGGGCAGACCTGACTCCAGTTCTGACTTCTCACTTTGCACATGAAGAAGCCCAGACTCAGAAAGGTAAGGCAGTACAGGAGCTGGGTCTGAAGCCTAGGCCCCCACCCTGGCCTGGCCCTGCGAGAGCCTCCTGGGAAGCACTGGCAGTTCTGGAGCAGGCCAGGGCTGTGTACTTCTCAGGAGCCCTGACAGCATGGACTGAACACTGAGCAGGCCGTCCTTGCCTGCCCTCATCCCCTGAACCCAGCCAGGTGGTAGGGAGAAGTGATTGGAGGGACGGGTAATGGAGACTCCAGGAAAACAGGAAACATTTGAAGTGAAGCATCCTGACTCCCATGAACAGGCCAGAATCACCAGGACCTGGGAACTGATGCTGGAGACAGGCCTGTATCCCCCACCCTGCCAAGCCTTCTCGTGGCTCCCTGCTTCCCCCATCCCTTTTACCAGACTGACCAGAAGGACCCTCTTCAAACCTACTAGCATATCCTGCCTCAGTGCAAAGCCCCAGTGGCCTCCTCGCCCCGATACTCAGAGTGAGGGTCTGCACACTCTGCCCGGACGCCTCTGGGCCCGGCAGACTGGACGAGCTCCTGCCTTGGGCATCTGTACTTGCCATCTTCTCTCCCCTCCTGCTGGTCTCTGCTCAAGGGCCCCTTGCCACCAAGGCCTTCCTTGACCACCCTGACTTAAAACTTAACCCTGACCTCAATCCTGGCACTCCTCCTCCTCTTTCTAATTTTCTCCACAGCATTAATTATTACCTAATAGACTGCTTTCTTTTCTTTCTTCTTTTTTTATTTTTATTTTCTTAAATTGTGATAAAATACACATAATTTACTATCTTAACCACTTTGAAGTGTATAATTCAGTGGCATTAAGTACACTCATATTGTGCCATCATCACTACTGTCCTTCTCTAGAAACTTTTCATCTGCAAAACTGAAACTGTCCCCATTAAACACTATTTCCCATTCCCCCTCCCCCAGCCCCTAGCACCCACCATTCTACTTTCTGTACCTATGAATATGAGCACTCTAGGGACCTCATGTAGGTGGAATCATGTGGTGTCTGTTCTGTGTCTGGCTTCTCTCACTCAGCATGTCTTACAGGTTCATCCGTGTTGTGCCACATTTTTTTTTTAAACTGTCTCTCCCACTGGAATGGAGGCTCCATGAGGGTAGCAATTTTGGTTGGTTGTATTTCCTGCTGTGTCCCCGGGGCCTGGAAGAGCACCTGGCACAGAGCAGGCACTGGACAAATCTGAATGAATGGATGGATGGATGAAGTCTCTGCAGAAGTTAGCACCTAATGGGTCTGCACCTGGCTCAGAGTTACCACCCCACCTCCCATGGATACTAACTGCTGGCCTCGCCCCATGGCTTTAGACCCCTGCCCTGAAGACTCAGCCCACCATCCCTGGGGGTGGCCACGCACACAGCACTCAGCACAGCAGGACCCCCCACTTGAGGATGGGCTTCTCCCAGATAGCCACCCACTCTGAGGCTTTTCCCCCAGATGAGGGAGCCTCACCGGGTAGCTGCCACCTGTGCAGCGTGCTAGGTGAATAAAGACAGAGGCCAAGAGGGGCCTGGAGCACCTGGATTCCACCAGTGGAACCCCAGGCAGTATCCAGGAGGGAGGGCGATGGCCTGGGTGGGGATTCAGGAGACCCAGGAGCTGGCCAGGCTCAGGGAGCTGGGCCACAACCTTGGCAGTCACTGGCCTTCACTGGCTGCACATCCTGCCTGGCTATTTATAGCCTCCCTCTCTCTGAGAATTCCTTTACCCGTTCTTCTGAGCTGGATGAGCTTGGTAAATGAAAGTCAGGCAGACCCCACCCCAGCATGCAGCCAGCCTGCCCACACCCCCTTCTGCACCATGACGGGGACTCTTGAGGGCCTGCTGAGATTCAGAGGTGACTCACGCCCTGCCAGGCTTGGGGTCCCCTGGGAAGGAGGTGTCTGTGGAGAGGCCAACCTTGACCAGGGGTGTTGGGAGATGGTGACGCCAAAAAGGCCCAGGTCACCCCAGGACTCCTCCCTGCTCCAGGAAAAACAAACAGATCGGGACAGTGGAAAAACGGCTGTACCTTTAAATTATCTGGCCCACAGATACAAAAAACATTTGCATGCTGAAGCTGTTTGCATCCTTGGTTATTTTTAGGGTGAACCCAGTTGCCTCCCTGTGGAACCAGATGAAGCCCCAGAGGCACGTAGTCCTTTTTCCCAGATGAGGGTCCTGGTCCTATTTCCCTGGGAATGAGGACTTGAGCATGAGATCTCTGGGACCACTCCCCCCACCGCCCAACCATGCTGCACTTGGGCTTGCAGGAGGAACTTGAGTGCCAGGGAGCCAAGGCAGGTTTGCTGTGACTTTGAAGAATCTCTCCCACTGCTGACACCATGGCCGCTCACCTGGGTCCAGAGAGAGCCCCCAGCCCCAGCCCAGAGCACAGTTTTGAGGGAAGAAAGCTCAATCTGCTGCCTCAGCCCATGCCAGGCTCAGCTGATGGGAATATTTCCCTGACATATTCTAGAAGAAGCAGCAATTAGAGCAGATTTTTCTCTCCTACTCCCCCTCCCCAAAACAGGAATAAATCAGTTCTACCAATTTCCCAGCTAATGATTTCCTCCATTAAATTAAAAAGAAGAAGAAAATGTTTTTTTAAATGGATTACCAGCCCTGTGCTTTCAGAGACCATGTGACTTGTCAGCTCCTCTTAAGTCCTGATACATCAAAGTCTCTGAATTAATTTTTAATAAATAAAAAAGTCATGGTCTAAGAAGCACCACCTTCCCCCACCTCCCAACCCCCCAAACAAGCAGGGACACAAGGGTCAGCTCTGGGCTGGCTTTGGGAAGCCAAAGTCAACTCTTGATAGTCATGCACAGGATCCATTCCACAGATGGAAAAGACAGGCTGAGAGATGCAAGGTGCCTAAGCACACACCCTGGACCTCCTGGTAAACCCAGAGGTGCAATATGCACCATGGGGTAATAAATGTGGGATGGGTCCTTGATTTCCAGGTATGCCTGCCTGGAAAATGCACGCAGGTGAACCCAGGAGCTGAGGAGTCTCCCTAGGCAGTCACGATGTGAGTTGGTGCCATCCACCACACCCCAGATGGGGGCTCCCGGGTAGGACCTGAGCTTCTCTTCCTCTTTTGGTCCCTTGCAGCACCTGGTACAATGTCAGCACACAAGGCTAACCCTCCATTTGTTTCTAAAAAGCTCACCCCTGAAGACATGGATGAGCCTCAAAAACATGATGCTAAGTGAGAAGAACCAGACACAAAAGGCCACACATCATATGATTTCATTTATATGAAATGTCCAGCGCCAACCAGTTAGCTCAATTGGTCAGAGCATGGCGCTGATAACACCAAGGTCCAGGGTTCGATCCCTGTACCAGCCAGCTGTTAAAAAAAAAAGAAAAGAAACATCCAGAAGAGGCAAATCCATAGAAATAGAAAGTACAATAGAGGCTACCAGGGGTGAGGGAGTGAGGGGAAGAGATGTGGAGCTGCTATTTAATGGGCGCAGAGCTTCTATTTGGGATAATGAAAAAGTTCTGAAGATGGATGTGATGGTTGCAGAACATTATAGATGTACTTAATGCCACTGAATTGTACACTTAGAGATGGTTATCATGGTAAACCTTATGGTATGTATATTTTACCACAATTTAAAAAAAAAAACACAAGAAAAAATAAGTCCACTCTCCAAAATGCTGTTTGAAGATAACAGCAGTGGCTGACAACTCTATACTGACTGTGGCAGGGCCCTCGGCAGTCTGTCCCTAGCCAGCCCTCAATTCCTAAGTACAGCTCAGGAGCTCCCAGGTCCTTTCCTGTCATGTAGGAATACCAGGGACTTTCAGAGAAAGGCTCCTCTTGTTAGCCAACATCATTGAGCCAGGATTCCCTGCCTCCCTGATGTCCTGCCAGACGCCCAGTGCAGGCAGAGGCTGAGAAGACCCAGGGGATGCCCTCCCCAGGCGGTATCTCAGGGCCTTTGCACCTGCTGTGCCCATTCCCGGGAACGCACCTCCTCAGATATTACATAACTTGTTTCCTACATTTATTTAGGTTTTTACAGAGGTCCTCTCTGACCATCTACAGTCAGAAAGATGCAGGGAAGGTCACTGGGGCCAGGTAGGGAAGCCATGAAGAAGAGCAGGAAACCCACACATCCATGAGAGGCCAGCAGCTCCATGCTCTTCCTAGCTGGAGAGAAGCAGCCTGTGGGAGGACAGTCAGGTCCCAGCTCCACCATTCACCTGCTAAAGGGCCTTGGCAAGTTCCTCTATCCCTCTAAGCCTCAGTGTTCTCATCTACAAAATGGGGATGAAAATAGTACTTGTCTCAAGGGCTTTTCTGAGGGGATGATGCATATAAACTGTTTAGTATATGTCTGGGACACGGTCAAAGGTCAATAAATGGTAACAACAAATAAATTATAATTATAGTCTCCCAAATATGCAAGAACACTGCTTCTAAGTGGTCAGGGTAGCCGTCCCAGAGATGGACATGCAATGCTAATCACTCAAGGCTGGCCAGGAGGAGTGAGTCGGCAGCCAGAAGGCAGGAGAAGGGGCCAGTAGTGCTAGATCACAACCATGACTACTGCTCACAGCATGTGAATTCACTGATTTAATCCTTTTGTCCCCATTTCACACAGGAGGACACTGAAGCACAAAGAGGTTAGTGAGTTGCTCCCAGGTCACATAGCCAAGAGGTGGTGGAGCCTGGATTCAAACCCCGGTCATTGGGCTCCAGGCTGCCCTGGTCACCACTGTTCCACAGGGTGTCTCAGGAGAAGTGTGGACAGAGGCAGGAAGGAGGCAGGCACAGAGAGGAGCCTCCAGTTAGCAGAGGCGGATCCCCAACTGGCTTCCACAGCTCTGACGTCCAGACTACAAGAGCCTCTGGAAGCCCGAGGGAAAGGTCTCAGAGCAGGTCTCTTGGAAAAACCCACAGAAGGGCTGGACTGGCCTGGTTCATCTGGAAGGTCTCCAAGGTCAGGTCCAAGGTCCTTGTACTCAGTTCTGTTCAGCCCAGCTGCCTTGGTCAGCACCCAAGTGTGCAATTAACTCCCTCAGAACCAGGGCTAGGGTGCTGGAGGCAAGGAGTATCTCCACATCCTGGCTTACGAGGCCTGCCACAGCCCTGAGACCCGGGGACACCTGGAGGCCCAAACCCTTCCTGGGGCTGGACATGGGGACCCTGCACACTGGCAAGGGATTCTGAATGCATCACTGAAGGGCAAGCTGCTTCTGACTTGTCTCAAAGGCAATGTCCTTCCCTCTATGCAACTTTCTTTTTTTTAATTGTTTTAATTTTAACTTACACATTATAATTGTACATAATTATGGGGTACAATCTGATGTTTTGATACATATATATTGTATACCTTCTATGCAACTTTCTAAAAAATACCTACAAACTTCTGAACTAACGACTCTCTTAGCCTATATAACACAGAATATCTAACTGGTCTCCATTCTGCCACTCCAGCTTTCACAAGGTGGCCAGAGTGAGCATGTTAAAATGTAAATGCAAATGAGATTATGTCACTCCTCTACCTCAAAACCCTCCAGCAACTCTCTTAACACTTAAGATCAAGTCCAAAGTCTTTATCATGACCTGCAAGTCCTCCAAGGTCGAGCTTCCAACACTCTGTCATTTCCTACCACTTTTCCTCTCCCATTCTGTTCCAGCCACACTGGCCTCCCTGCTGTTCCTCAAACTTGCCAACCACGCTTCAACCTCAGGGCCTTTGCACCACCCAGATATCACATGACTTACTTCCTAAGCTTAATTAGATTTCCACATAGAGTTCCTTTCTGATCACCCTCTCTAAAACCCTCCACCACCCCACTCTCTCTCTATTCTCTTCCTTGCTTATTTTTCTTCCTTGCATTTAGCACCACCAAAGAGTACATTTTAGGGAGGAATTCCATTTGGTCCATTGCTGAATCCTCAGTGCTTAGAACAATGCTAGGCACATGAGTGGTGCTCAAAAACTCTGTGGATGCATTTGGAAGTGAGGATGGTAGGGGGAAGGTTGTGGCTGGAAGTGGGGTGAGGTGGGGTTGGGCTTCTGGATATTGGTAAAAGAAGAAATAGAGAGCTTGAATAAATGAGCATGAATTAAAATGGTATTCAACGATTTCCCCCTCCATCCCCAGACCCAGACAGTTTTACAGGTGATTCTAGCAAACTCTCAAGAAGTCCAGAGGGAAAAGTCACTCTGTTGGAAGAAGGTGGGGAGAGGAAAAAAAAAATAGGAAAGCCTTCATGAACAAGATGCCATTTGAGCAGGTCCTAAAGTAAGATTTGGGCATGAAGCCATGGCAACACTAATGCTGCCTCCTCCAGAAATGTCCTTCACCTGCCTCCTTCAGAAGGTCTGAACCCTCTATTTTCCTTGCTGAGCTCCACCCATCATGTGGTCGTTAAAGCACACAGGGAGCATCCCCTAAATGTTGGATGCTACTGGACTTACTCGTTTACATGTCCTTTTCCCTTGCTAATTCATAACTAAGGGTAGAAACTTTCTCTAATTGATTTTTGTATCCCCAGTGCCTGAAATCATAGCAGGTATTCAAAAAACGGTTGAGGAAATGAATGATACATGTAGAAAGCATAGAGACAGCTACACACTTACTTAAAAGAAGCTGCCAGGTGTAGCTGCTGTGGGCACATAAGCCGGGGGAACCCAGGCTGCACGGTCTTGAACCCATCCTCAAACTCCTGGCCTCTGTGAGATCAGGCAACAGGGACCCTAGGGGAGTCAGAGGGAGCTGGAGTTTGGCTCAAACTTAGCTTCCTAATATGAGCAAGGAAGTGACGACAACCAGAAACACCCCTCCCCCCATGAAGCTGATAAGGAGATTCTGGGTGACTCAAGGCTCCAAAACGTGCCACTTGTCTACTTATTAACTTCCTCTTTATGCGGCTCAACTACTTACATCCTTCTTCCTGCTAGTCAGGGATGGATCCCAGTAGAGAGGAAAAAGGGAGCCAAGTCTAGAGTCTCAGGTGGTCTATAAAGCAGAGTCAAAGAAGGAGTGAGATGAAGAAAGCTCGAGGAGGAAAACAGAAGTTTCCTCCCATACTCAGACAAAAAAGCTCTCGGACCCAACGATAGCCACTGATGCAAACAAAACCAGAGAAGGCCCTGAATCAGCTCCTGCTCCAAGAATAGATTCAGTCTTTCTCACCCTCAGCTGTCGCCCCCTAGCAGTCCCCAAACTCAGGCCCAAGACCAATGGTTCTATGGTGCAGGAGAGCAGGTGAGACCTTCTGGGTTCTGGATGTGACAAACCATAGCTCTCTGTGAAAAGGCCTTGCTGCAAACCACCGAGACCTGCACATCGCAGTGGAAAGACAGTGAGCTTTGCCCCATGGGCAAAGACAACTCCATGAAGCAGCGGAAAGAAATGAATGTTTATGGAGCTCTGTATGAGTTATCTACTACCACTGCATTTACCCCAAAACTCAGTGGTTTAAAACAATGAACATTTATCATTTCACACTGTTTCTGTGGATCAGGAAGCTGACAGTGGGTTGGCTGGGTCTCTTGTGGGGTTGCAGTCAGGATGGTGACGAGGGCTGCAGTCATCTAAAGGCTTGGCAGGGGCTAAAAGACTCACTTTTTTTTTTTTTAAAGATGACTGGTAGAGGGATCTTAACCCTTGACTTAGTGTTGTCAGCACCAGGCTCTCCCAAGCAAGCCAACCAGCCATCCTTACACAGGGATCCGAACCCACGGTCTTGGCACTATCAGCACCACACTCTCCCAAGTGAGCTACGGGCCGGCCCTTGAAAGACTCACTTCTGAGTTAATTACTCATGTGACTAGTTAGTGCTCGTTGTTGGCAGAGGTCTGTCTCGGTTCCTTGACACACTTCCAGACTTTCCAGAGAGCTGCTTAAGTGTCCTAACAAGATGGCGGCAGGTTTCCCAGAGCAAGCGATCCAAGAGAAAGGACAGCAGCAGAAACCACACTATCTTTTATAATTGGGCCCTGGAAGTCACACTGTCATTTCCATCATCCTATGGGATATGTGAATCAGCCCTGTTTGGTGTGGGAGGGGACTGCACAGGGGTGCAACTACCAGAGGCTGGAGGCTGAAGCTATCCTGGAGGCTGCCTCCACAGCCACATGCTAGTGCTCCTAACCTGTGGTCTAGACCTACTCCTTTCCTCCTGAAGACAGCCCTCTGAAGCAGGCATTCTACCTTCATTTTACAGAAGTAGGTTTCTGCAGGTCCACGCTGACCTGAGCCACTGGTCCGGCTTCCTCAGGGCAGAGAGAACAAATTAGCTGAGCTACGAGTATGTGGTGACGATATGGCTGTGGGTATCCAACAGAATGGTGGCTCGGCACAGGGTTAGGCACTCCCACGGTCACACACACACACAC
>NW_007726258.1:944840-946390 GCF_000696425.1 Galeopterus variegatus | reverse complement strand
CACACACACACACACTACCACCACCACCACTCTCCCTCCCACCGCCCCCCTGCTGCCAGGGCCAGGACACCCAGCCACCAGTGGCCTTACAGAAACAGCAAGGAGTGTCTCCTCTCTCGGTTCTGTCCCCTTGCCACCTCCCAAGGTGCCTGACTTCGTGGCAGGCTCACTGTCCTTCAGCCACTTGATTAGAAGGCTGCCTAAGTGATCTGCGGCTGCAGGTGCTGCCTCATGGGGTGCACAATTTACAGCCGCTCAGAGGTGGAGGATACAGGTGAGAAATGCACCAGTCCCACCAGCTGCCAGAGCTACCTAGTCTCAAAGTAAAACACGACTGAGGCTTATCAATGTCTCCCACTTCATTCTCACCATCGTAGACAAAGAAGTGATTATACATCTCACTTTTCCGGCTTGGGCTCGATGGTTCTCCACACTGGTTATTCCTCCCCTGCACAGGCCTGGGGCGGGGCAGGATGGGGGTCAGGAATGCAGATGGTTCCCATCTACCCTCAGGACCAAATCCATCTCCCGGTCTCTTCTCAAATGCAGAGAAGTGCCGTATGCAAAATGAGCACTAGGGTCAGCTTTGCTGATACGCATATTTTCGAAGAAACGGTAATATTAAAATCCTCAGATGGGCCATGCAGTTTCACATGGGAAAGACGCCTTCCTGCCATCACCCAGAGCCTACAGAAGCCTGGCCACTGAGCCTCCTCTCCACCAGCCTGAAGTTTCTGTGCAGAAATGGGCCTTCATCTCTGGGATGTCCCATGGTATAGAGAAGACCACAGCCCAATCCACATACCAGCTGTAGGGACCTCCCGCCTGCACCTCTGTGTCCTCATGTCTCTCCGCACTTTGCAGGGCTGATGCGAGAGGGAAATTAAATCATGTGCTCAAAGGCTTCATGTGGCACCTGCCAATCCCTGAGGTGTCTCTCCATGCTTCCTTGACTCTTGCTTTGTTTTGGAAACTAAGGGATCCCTGGAGCAAAGTGGCCCAGCGGAGAAATCTCCCTAACAGCGTTCTGCACTGACACATTGGGGTGGGTAAGGCAGGCCCTGTCTGGATGCTACAGAATCTTTCCTGTGACCTCTGGTTGCAGCCTCTGGGCCTAAGAACCAGTCTTGGCTCGGGTGTGGCCCAGCAGAGTAGAGCGGGGCCCTTCTTTTTAATAAATGGTCTCCATTCTCCAAGCACTGCAACATGGCAGCCTTAAAACAGGATTACGAATCACTGTTTGAAAAGTCGAGACAATTAGAGGAAGATTAAACAAATACTTAACTGCCCTACCGCTCATCCCTGGGCTGTTATCAATCAGACTAGCTCTAATCTCCATTTGTTTTCCAGATCTGCCCGCAAAGCCCCTGGAGGCTTCAGATCTCTTCCTCAAAGGGCCTTGGGACAGACACGGCACCAGGGTTTCTGCCTCTGAACCTGTGGCCTCCTCTAGCAGAGCCCTGTCTGCCTTTGCCAAGCCCTCTCCTCACCCCTGGGTTTAGTATCCTCCCAGATCTCGGAAAGAGAAAAGGTGCCAGGACACCTGAAAG
>NW_007726258.1:894707-944035 GCF_000696425.1 Galeopterus variegatus | reverse complement strand
CCCCTGGGTTTAGTATCCTCCCAGATCTCGGAAAGAGAAAAGGTGCCAGGACACCTGAAAGAGACCCTCTCCTTCCTGGTCTCCTCCACTCTCTTCCTACCTTTCAAATGACTGCCAAAGAAAGGACATTGCTTCCAGCCCAACCTGTCTTTGCAGCCCCCCATTTTCCACAGGATTGTCCCCTGGTCTCCTTGTCAACTCAGAACTGTGCTTGAGATATAAACTCACCCTTTAAAAACACATTTGTCATAAACAGATGAGTGGATGAACAAAATGTGGTCTTATGCATACAATGGAATGTGATTCAGCCGTAAAAAGGCATGAAGTTATGAACAGGCTACAACATGAATGAACTTGAAGACATGATGCTGAGTGAAAGGAGCCAGACACAAAAGGCCACATGTTTTATGACTTCATTTATATAAAATGTCCAGAATTGGCAAATCCATAGAGAAAGAAAGTAGATTAGTGGTTGCCCTGGGGTTTGGGAAAATGGAGGAGTAATGGCTGTGTGTTCCCTTTTGGGGTAATAAAAATATTCTAAAATTTATTGTGGTTACACAACTCTTGTGAAGGTACTAAAAAAACCACTGAATTATACACTTTGAATGAACTGTATGGTATGTGAACTATATCTCAATAAAGCTGTTATTAAAGAATGCAACAAAACAAAAACAAACAACCTAAGACAACCATCTGTAATCAACAGAACGTGGCTGCCAAAGAAGGCATTGCAGCGGAGTCCCCTCCCCTCCTGCCGCTCGGCAGTCCCTCCCCCAGCCCCTCCACGGGACGCATTCACAGCACACATGCTCAGCCCTAAGCAACTCCTGGGCCAGCCCTGGGAAGGAGAATGAGCGGAAAACACAGCCCCAGTGCCCCGGAACCACAGGGGTGGAACCACAGGCCCGAGAAGAAGGCAGGGGCCCAGGCGCAGACTGCAGCCCTAAGCAACTCCTGGGCCAGCCCTGGGAAGGAGAATGAGCGGAAAACACAGCCCCAGCGCCCCGGAACCACAGGGGTGGAACCACAGGCCCGAGAAGAAGGCAGGGGCCCAGGCGCAGACTGCTATTCCTTATCTTTAAACTCTCTAACCCAAGATCAAGAGCAGAACACCAAGATCCAGTTGGTTCGTAAATGAGCAGGGTCTAACTGTAAATGGCCCATGCCACTTATCTCTGCAAAACAACAGCGACAAATAAACACCACCACCATGTGGGGTGGTGATGTGCCCAATACGTTTACTATTCCTTGACAGGTCCCAGCTACATGCTGGACAAACCCTGTCTGGCAGCGCTGGTCAACCGAAGATCTGGACAACGGTGGTCAGATAAGGCTAGGCCAGGTCAGCGGTGAGGAATCTGGAGTCTTCAAAATGATGCAGAGCCAGACTGACCAAAACCGTCAGACCCTCTGGGCAAAGTGCTCCTACCCACACTCTTGGGATCAGCCCTCATCTCAGGGACAAAGGCTGGGATCCCAGCAAGAGACCACCATGGGGCTGGGGTCCAAGGCCACAGCTGGCCCAGTGCAGCTGCCGGGGGTACTATATGAAAGGCCTGATCAAGGGCCACAGGGACTAGAGCACCATCAAACGTGCCAGATTTCACAGGGCCGCAGGAGCTGCTTCTGCTGCATTGTGGTTAGATGACAAGCTTTCTGTTGTGGAGTTGCTGGCTTGGCCAACACAACCAGGTGACTTATTTCAGAAGTACTTGTCTTATTTGAGCCTCAATCAGTCCAGAAGGCCATAGGTTTAAAGGGGGTGGCCTTGGCTCAGTGACATTTCAGCATGGCACAGGGGGGCTGGAGCACTGAGAAGCTGGTCCAGGCACTAAGAGAGTTCAGGGGAGGCTTCTCAGGGGAGGTGACCCTGGCTAACCCCAGAGAGGCCCCTGTCCTTACCTGGCAGGCCCGAAGCTAAGTCTAGCCAAGGCCTGAGAGCCTGTGCTCCTCCCCAGCTTGTTCTCTGGCACATCTGGCTTCCATACAATGTGAAGTCTCTATTATCTGCTATGTGCCAGGAAAGCAGGCAAGTCTTCTGGGGACATTATCCAAACAGCTGCCTCCAATCCATCCATAAAGCCAGGAATTTGGGAAGCTGGTACTTGGAGGAACTCTTCTTCCCACAGGACCATAAATCACCATCCTCCCTATGCATAGACCCACCAAAGGCCCAGACAGCGCTCTCTTGAACCTGAGCACAGTGGCGGTGTCAGATCATCAGGGAGCTGTGACCTCCCAAAGGTGGCTTCCAGACAGGGTCAAGGAAGGGGAGGAGTGGGTGATGGGATGGGCAGTCTGTGGGGAGGGGGCTGCACACATATCCAAACCTATACTGAGTTCCCAGCAGGGCAGGCTCCTCCTCCCTTGATCCCAGAGATGGAAGGGCCTTTTCTAAGCCTGGGCTGGGGGTCTTCTGAGCAAAGGAAGGGTGTGAGGAAGAAATACAAGGTTCCCAAGAGTCTCCCCCAACTTTCGGGTGCTAGCACAACACCTGCCATTAGACATGCCATGAGTATACGTAGAGTGAATGAAGGAGTCCAGAAATCCACAGAGCCTGTCAGTGCTGACCTAGGCTGTGCTCAACCACTCAGGCAGACAAGGAAACAGGGGCTACAGTGGTTTGTTCAAGGCTGGAACCTGACCTCTGGCCAGAGACCCCTTTCACTGTCCCCCACTCTACAACACACTCCCAGGGGAGGGGAGGGGGGTCCCTGCTCTATGGAATAACAGAGCCCATGCAGGCAAAGGGCAGGGCCAGGCAGGCACCGGCTCTATGACCCTCACCAGTCACTGCCTTCCTGAGCCTCGGTTTCTCCCTCTGAGCAGAGGGGTCACCATCATCTCCTTCAAAGGGCAGCTGAAATGGGTCAGTAAGGCCACGTTGACCTGCTTCCACTGGTTTTATCTAATGCTCACACCAACCTGAAGAGGACTACACTTTATCATTCCTATTTTGCAGAGGGTGACTGTTAGAGGGGTGATGCCATTTGTCCAAGGTCACAAACCCAAATCTGCCTGACTCGGAGACTCGGGGTCTCAGCCTGAGCTACACGAACCTGGTGCAGACACCAGCCCTGCTCAGACAAGAAGTACAAGGGGGAGCAGCTGGACAAGGGAGCTGTGCCAGAGAACTTCGTACAAGTTCCAATGTGGTTTGTGCATCTGTCAGTTGGGCAGGGGACGAGGCAGGACAGAGAAGGCACGGGAATGCCTCTGGGGGCCCCAGGGACCAAGTGAGTGCCCTCAGCTGTCTGTCTACCTCCACGGGGGAGAGAACAACCTCCACAAGACCAGGACAGACCTTAGCGCAGGCCCAGAGGAATCCCAGCATCGGCCCTGGTTCAGGACCAGGCTCCGCCCAAGTCCCTTGTGTGCATCTGGACACATGTCCCCTCCCCCCACCCTCCTTGGGGATCAGTTTCCCCATCTGAGAAATGAAGGCCTTGGGCTGAATGCCCTTTAAGAGCCTCTTGGCTCTGACCTTCCTGACTTCTGACTCAGTTCTTAACCAGGCTTGCCCCTAAGACAAGAGCATGGCCACACGCTCTCTCCTTTCTCCCCTCTATTTATTAATACACACCCGCCGAACCACAGATACATGAAAATATTTACATGACCAGATTAACTTCTAGGCTTTGCGGTTCACTAAAGCAAGGATGTTTATCATTTGCTCACACACATTTTCTTTGGTCATTTCTTTTTTGGGGCGTTGGAGCTCACAGCATGGCCTCAGCTGGGGGAGGAGGTTAGGCGGGTGGGCAGGCAGGGGTCCTGAGAGCCTGGCAGACTCCAGAGGGAGGGCCTGGGGAAAAGCCCCAGGCACACGTGAGTCTCCTGGGGAGTCAGTTACCTCTGCTCCAGACCCGGGCTGCTGGCAGTGGCCATGTTTGCTGGACAGTCACCCCTCTAGTGACAAGGAGAGCTGAGCAAATCAGAACTGACAGCTCCATGCTGGGCACAGGCCTCTCGCCAGCCCCTGCTGGGCCACTCCGTGCTGCCATCTTCAGGAGCACTCATTTCTTGGGCGTGCACCCACATGCCTGCATCCTGATTTTACAGGCTCCCTTAAAAGCAAAAAAATCTTCCAGGTACTCAACAAAGCAAGACAGCGTTATACTGCCACCAGCCTGCCCCCTCCGCCCCCCCGCCTCCAACCTGTCACAAGAAGTCAGATGATGCTTTTCTAACATACACATCAGAGCATGTCATTCCTCTTATTAAAGCCCCTCAGCATTCCCCTTAGATTTCAAGACAACAGCTAAACTCCTTAACTTGTGCACAAACCACCTGAGCCCCACCTGGTCCTTCCTTCTGCTCAGCCTCTTCTCCCAGCATGGTCCACCCAGACCCTCGCAGACAGAAACCGATGGTGCTTCCGCCACCTTTGGTGCCTTTCCACAGGCCACTTCCTCAACCTGGAAGCTCCCTTGCTTACACCCAACCCCACCTCCCATGTTGGGTGAACTCAGCAATCTAGGGGGCCCAGCTCAAGCGTCAGCACCCCTGAGGCTTCCTCCTTGGGTTCCTCCCCTGAGGAACAGATCCATAGCCTGGCTCCCATAGGGCTTGGCACTGTCACGAGTATCACCACTGCCTGTGCCTCTGTCCCCTCCGGTGGCCCACGAGCTCCTTTAGACTGGGGGTAGGACCTGATTCATCTTTGCAGCCCTGTGCTCAGAGCCAACACTCAGGGCTGAACAACAGATCCATACTAGTGCCGCCCACTCAAGGGGCCAAAGTGGCCCTGTGACTCCCTTTGTCCTCTGAAGCCCTAAAGCCCAGGGAATATGTGGGGGTGGAGGGGACAGATCTCTCCTCCGAGGGACTGGCCATGCTCCCACGCAATGGTGGCCCACTCCCCACCTGTCCTCATCAAGCACTCCCAGGCATCACTTATTTATGAGATATTAAAACAAGTCCTGTGCACACGCTGCAGCTCTCCGCTTGTTAAATGAGGCCGCAGAAGGGGACCGGGCCCCAGGAAGCCACTTCCCATGATTGGTGACTGCACAGCAGCAATATTTTATTTACAGTGAGTTCACGGGACTCTTGCCAGCTTACCAACTTCGATCCTTTCCCATGAAAAGTCTGTTCCTCGCCCAGCATCAGCCCCAGGAATCGCCTTCTAGCTAGTAGGAGACAGCAGGAAGGTGGGGCAGGGGCGAGAAACAAGGCAGGAAAGCAAAAGGACATCAAGGAAGGAAGGAAGACAGAGGGGCATGTGAGGAAGGACCAACCACAGGGTCAGGAACATCTGGAATCCCTCCCCTGTAACCGTAGCCTAAACAAGGGTCACCAGGCGAGCTGGCTGGGGCTGAGCAGGGAGGATCGGGAACCAGAAGATAAACAAAACTGTGCTCTTGTCAGGAGCATGGATCCAGGCAGGGCAGAAGCAGGAAAAAGACACCCGCTTGAGGCTGTGAAAGCTAGGGAGCCACCCAGCAGGACAGCCGGCCCCAAGCCCTAGAATCCTCGAGGCCCAGCCCCATCTATCCAGCCCCTCTGCAACCATAATGAGGCCTAGGGAAGCCAGCAGGGGAAGGATTCAAGGATGCTGGACTGCAGCCACCATTCTTAGCACAACACACTTTCCTTGCATGAGGCTGTCCCCAGGATTCCTGCGGGGGCCACCCGGCTATTCCCTTTTACAAGCAATTGCTAAGTGCTAAGTCAGGAAGACTTTCAGTAGCCTGACCTTCTGTACAAAATCCCCAACAAACTGCCACCCTCCTTCCCTGTCCTTGGCAGACCCTCCCTCCCTATCCCCACTACACTCGACCCCACAGGCACAAGTGTGCTTTGGCAGGGACTCGCTGAGGGAGTGTGTCTTTCCGAAAGCATGCCTCCCAGCTTGGCAGCAGCAGCATAGCTTGGGAAGTGTTCTAGCAGACTTATTTATAGCCAAGCAGCCCGTCCGCACGCTCTCCAGCGCTGCTTGCCCGCCTGCCTGCCACTGGGGCTTTTCAATCCATGTCTATATTTATCACCCGAAGCCGTTGGGATAATGGCAAGACCAGAAATAGCCTTGAAGACATTCACGTGAAGATGACGGGTAGATCCCCAGCTCCTGGGCTGACCTCGCCCCTGCATCTGCCACTTGGCAGTGGGTAACAGGGAACAGCTGGACTGGGCTGGAGAAGCAGCTGCAGCCAGATGGGAGCAATGTAATCCCCCTTTCCCCACTGGCCTCGGCCCTCTGATTGCAGGGGACACGTCCGAAACGATACATCACAGCTGCCAGGCCACAGGGAGACCAAAGGTGACAGAGTTTGCTGACGTCAGTGTGCTAATCAGAGCAGACCATCCAGCTCAAGGAAAGCAGAGACGCAGAGGCTGCAGGCACAGGCTCATGGAAAGCAGGTCAGTGCTGCGACAAGGTGTGGGGAGGCTCCCTCCTGCCTCACTCCTCACACCTGGACTCTGTGCCAGCCAGCAAGGGAACAGTGAGCCCCATTTCCTGTTGACCCGGCTACTGCCCACCTCCAAGTCAGGAGGAGATGCAGAGAGAGCACGGCCAGCCAGGGAAGGAGAAGGGACCATCAGCGGAAGCAGTGGGTCCTGCTCCCTCTCCTCAGCTTCAGTGTCCCCCTGTAGAACGACAAATACGCCAAGGACCTTTTAGTGGGAAATGAAGTGGCTGAAGAACTCTGCCTGCAGAGTTGAGACAAACCTCAAATCAAACCCCAGCTCCATCACCAGCTCTGGTGTGGTGAGCAGGGGCCCAACATTCAATTCCAGAGGCTTCATTCCTTCAACTGCAAACTGGAGAGGCTGACATCTTGGCCAGGACTGAATGGAACCGTATGCATGGAGCTCCGAGGACAGCACCTGGTGCTGTGTTCCCCCTACAAATGGGGGCTCTTCCCATCCCCTGGGGGGGAGTGCTGGTCCACAGGCTCTTGGTCCTGGAGGGGCCCAGAACAGGCCAGGGTTTGTGGGGAGGACAGCAAGGGCATCAGATGTAAGTCAGGAGCAGAAGCAAGGGCTAGAGATCCAGATGGGGTTGTGTGTCAGGGACCACAAGCCTGGACGCCCCACCACAGGAGTGGGGCCGTGTGAGATCAGAAACAGGTGCAAATGGAGAAGGGGAAGCTCTTCCTTGTTGGGAGCAAACATACATGTCACAGATACTGCCACAAGGATGGCAAGGGAGTCCCCTGAATCCCACGGGCTTCTAGTCTCTGCTCTTGAGATCTGAGCTCAGGGCTCAGCTCCTTTCCTAGCCTGATCTCCATCCAACCACCCTCTGACCCTGTGCTTCAGCAACCTGGGACTTCTTGACACTCCCCACACATACCATGTACTTTGGGTACGAAAGGCTTTCACTCATTCTATTCTCTCTGCTTTTCCCTCTTTTCTGGTAAACTCCTCTGCATCCTTCAAAGCCCAGCTGAAATGCCTCCTCTTCTATGAAATCCTCCCTATCAGGCAGTCAGCTGCTGCCTTCTCTGCTCCAGCTATACAATGTGCCTCCCTCTATTCACTCACCACATTCTCTAATCAGTGTGTGTCCCCCAGCCCAGAGGACAACTTCGTCTTCCTTACTGAATCCCACCACCTGGCACAGTAGGCACCTGCCAGATGAGAGTGAGCTCATCCCGTCATTCATGCTCACTCAGAGCTGTCATTTTTGCTAAAAAACAATTAAAAAAAAAAAAAAGAATGGAAACTCATACCAGGACTCCCTTTGGTAATGAGGGCAAAAGGCGAATCTGGGTGCTCTCTGAATCTGCTTCCAGCATTCTTTGGGGAACACCCAGCACTGCCAGGTTGGGAGGCTGCTGCTCCACCAGGCTTTGCCAGCAGGACAAGTGGGTGAAGGAGCAGGCCTACCTTCGTGCCTGGGGCTGGCGAGCCCTTGGGGCCTCTGGGCCATACTTGTGGCATTGAGACTTCCAAGCAGACTTTCCAATCTCTGGGCCCAAGCTCTGCAGGTTCTTGCTGGGCCACCATCTCCTTCCAAGTAGCCCATTACAGAGCAGGAGCCAGGTGAGGAGGACAACCAGGCACACTGCAGTGGGCTGTCTGTCTCCCTGGCCACTGTTTTTTAATTACCTGAACCACTCTGATTCACAATGCGTGGCTCCAGAGCTGGAGCTGTTCCAAGTCCTACCCCCAGCCTCTCACAACCCCACAGCCACTGCACGACCTTCCGGCAGCCCCTCCAGGTAAGGAAAGAAATTCACAGGTATGCAAGGCACTGACAGCATGGGAGGCCTTTTCCAGGGGCAGTCGGAAGAATCAGAAGCACTGAAAAAGGCAGTATCCCAAAAGGCAAACTCTGCACCCACCTAAAACATCACTGACCGAGCACCAAGGTGTGACTAGTCCCCATGGCCATGGGGCCAGAAGAACAGCTGATATGTGCATGGCCCTCACCAGACTCCACATTCACTTGATTAGTCCTCACAACCACATGCAGTTAAGTACTAATATTGCCCCTGTTTTACAGGTGACAAACCTGAGGCACTGTGAGGTGAGGGGACCTACCCAAAGTGTCTCAGGCAGTCCAGTTCTGGAGCCTGCATTAGCCATCACACTATACCTGCAAATACATCGTTATAAAACAGTATGCAATGTGAAATGGTGCAGCCACTGTTCAAAACAGTCTGGCAGTTCCTCAAAATGTTAAACATAGAGTAACCACACAGCCCGCAATTCCATTCCCAGATATATACCCAAGAGAAACGGAACATGTCCACATAAAAACTTGTACACAAATGTTCACAGCATCATTATTCACAATAGCCAAAGATGGAAATAACACAAATATCTGTCAATGAATGAATGGATAAACACAATGTGGCATATCTACACAACAGAATACGATTCAGCCATAAAAAGGAATGACGCACTGATACACAGTACAATGTAGATGAACCTCGAAAACATTACACCATGTGAAAGAAGCCAGACGCAAAAGGCCACATATTGTATGACTCCATTTATTGAATTGTCCAGAATAGGCAAATCCACAGACACAATAAGTAGATTAGGAATTGCCTAGGGCTGGGGGAGGAGAGCGATAGCTAAGGGGGCAGGGTTTCTTTTTAGGATGATAAAAATGTTCTCAAATTGACTGTGGTGGTGGTTGCACATCTCTGAATATATGAAATACCACTGAATTATACACTTTAATGAGTAAATGTTATGACATGTGAATTATGTCTCAATCAAGTTGTTTAAAAACACAACGGTGTAAACCCAGAGGTGTGCAAGGCCAAGATGCTGAGGAGACAGAAAAGGAGAGTCTATTCTGCCTGAAGGGGCCAATTATCTGCTCCTGGGGGTGGGGAGTTGCCAACTGAGTGCCATGGTTACCAGACCAAGGCATTCCTGTGGCTTTCCACTTCTTGCCAGTCCTGGGCCCTGCTTCCTGGAGCACACACAGGATTTGAGCCAGAACAGCAGTAGCCATTCTTCTGCATGGGAGAAGACCAAGGCCCAGGCAGACTCATCCTCCTTTGCACTGTGCTTCCTAACTCCAAGGTCCCTGGCTCCAGAAGCTTTTCCTGACTTCACAGACAGAGGCACCCCATGCCACACATGTGCCCCATGCTGACATCTATCAGATCTCTGTCAGCCAAAGCACAGCCACCTGCCCCACGCAACTGCAAGCCCTGGCGCCACAGCTGACTCCTATTTGTTTGTTTTAGGAGAGGACCGTTTCTTTATTGAGCACCTACCAAGTGCCTGACACTGTGCAAGGTGCTCTATGCCAGTTTTTCCATGTGCTCTCTTTCCTTGGATCAAAGTCATCTCAGATTTAGACCATCTTTGGGAGACACTTCAATGGCAAAAAATACCTGTGACCTCCGATGTCCCCTTGCAGTGGGATACAGGCTGGGCTGGCCCTGGGCCAACCTGTAGTGCAGGCACAGGTCCCTCCTGCCCATATGCCACTGCCCCACTCCTCACTGACTTGTTCTGCTTCTTGGTTCTATTTAATATACTTATCCACTGTGAAGTATCAGGGCATGAATGCAACATCTTTCCCAAGAGTATACATCATTTGAATGAAAACTAGAGAGGGCAATGCTTGACTGAAAGGCAGAGAGACCGAGGCAAGATTTTAGGCACTGGAGGGAGAATGTTCTCTAGGGAATATGGAGGATGGCTCTCCTTCTCAAGCCTCTTGAAACACAACCCTTATTTACATTTACCTGTAGCACCTAGCACAGCTCAGGCACACAGAAGGTGCCTGACACATGTCAGCCAAATGATCGATCACCTGACCTAAGGCCACACCTCCTGATTGGGAGTCTACCTCCAAGAAAGCTCCGTGGAGCATGCTCCAGGGGACAAGCCAGCAAACTCGCTTTTCTTCAGGAAATTGAGCGTGAATCCTAAAACTTGCCCCCAACTTGGGGGCAACACCTGGGGATACTGTCCACCTCAGTTGTCCTGGAGCACGGGTCTGCAACTGAGAATCAGCACAGGTATGCTAGGAA
Source organism: Galeopterus variegatus (assembly GCF_000696425.1). Classification (NCBI taxonomy): domain Eukaryota; kingdom Metazoa; phylum Chordata; class Mammalia; order Dermoptera; family Cynocephalidae; genus Galeopterus; species Galeopterus variegatus. Next base: position 933,578 of record NW_007726258.1, on the reverse strand, counting down.
GTCCCGTGGCCATGCGTGTTAGAATGCTGCAGCCGGAGCAGGAGGGAAGAGGAGAGGGTTGACAAAAGTGCCATGGGGCGAGGACACTGCCTGCGGTTCCTTAAGGACAGGGAGATTGTCTCCAGTTTCCTTACCATGCCCCCCACCTCCTCCAGCCTCAGAGGAAGACACCAACAGCTGACGTTCTGCAAGGACGAGGGGCTCGCCCAACACCGAGCCCGGCCTGGCCTCACCCCTGCCTTCAGCAGCTGTGTTCTGTAATCACCTGTGACTGCTAGGGCCTTCACCACAGCAAAGGGCAGTGGAGAATGGTTCCTGGAGGCAGCCTGTAAATCAATGCACGAGAGCAATTTCCAGATTGTCATCCTCAACAGTACACTTATTGTAACGGGCACAGATTGAGTTAAAAGACTGAAAGAAAAATCAGACCAGATTTTCTTTCCCCACAGCCTATAGATTAAACCTGTCCCAAGAGAGCAAAAGCAAAATCCTTCCCTACCTTCCCCAGGCAGCCCATGTATAAGGAGTCCAAAGGCGACACCCAGCTCTTCCCAGGCCAAGCTCGGAATAGCACAGGTCTCGTTCCGTATCCCAGGGGTCCTTAAGCCTGTCATTGGAGCAGCCTTGCAAACTTAAAAAAAAAAAAGTTACCAGCCCACATTCCCCCTTCACAAAGCACACAGGAAGTCACCCTGATGAAATGTAAGGTCGCCTCCCAGCGAGTGCAATCAAGCTGCGTGTATGGCTGATGTAAACCTGTTCTGTGTGACACAGCTGTAAGGCAGAAAGACCCGGACCTCCAATGACTTCCTTGTCCTCTGTATTACAAGAGATCAGATCATGGATTTAAACAGACCACCTTGGTATACACAAAGCTTGTATTCATGGGGAATCTGATAGCTGCAGGAGCTTGTATTTTGATCTGCCCAAGGCCTCAGACATCGTCAAGACTGCAGTCCAACTAAGGTCAAAGCACTGGCCCTGAGAGGTTTACGAAAGGCCCAGAGCGCCAAGAATCCTAAGCTAATGCAGCCTCCCCGTCAGTGGAGGCCGTCACCCTGGCTACTGCTTTTGCTGCCAGGACCCCACAGCTCAGTCCTGGAAGCCTAGGGCCAGCCCTCTTTCCTTGGCCTTCAAGCATTTTGCAGGTCACCTCCCTGGAACTGTCCATCAGTTTAACTGCAAAAACACTGCACTTGGCTCTGCCACTAATGAGCTTGCCATGTGACTTTGGACAAGTAACTTTCTTTACTGGGCCTTAGTTTCACCATAAGTTACATAAAAAAGGTTAGACTTGATGATTTCTTGGGTCCCTCCAAGTCCACAAGAACCTTCTTTTAAATAAGGATCACCTGATGCCTTAGTAGTTCCTTTAGAACATACCTGGGGCCCAGCACCCTCACCACCTCACAGTGGCCATCTGGTCCAAGTGCCACCACCACATACTATTGCAGTCATCTCCCCATGGTCTCCTTACTTCCTCCCTTCACCCTGTGCAGCCTGTGCATACATAGTAGCCAGAAACCATCTTTTATACAACATGTCAGACCCTGGCCCTTTTTGCTCAAACACTTCAGTAGCTTCTAGGCCCTCCTCCCCTGCTACTCTTCCCCCCACTCACTCTCTCGCTCATTTCTTGAACATCCAGGACAAGATTGTGCCTCAGGGCCTTTACACAGGCTTTTTCCTCTGTCTGCATGTTCCTCCCCAAGATAACCTCCTGGCTCACTCCCTCACCTCCTTCAGGCCTTTGCTGAAATGTCCCCGTCTTGGGAGGCCTTCTCTTCCCCTGCTTTATTTAGCTTTTACCATCATCCAACATACTGACATATTTTACTGCCTATTTGTTGATTGTGTGCCTATCCCCACTAGAATATAAGTCCCAGGAGGGCCAGAAGTTTTTAGTGTTTGATCACATCTTTATAGTCAGCCCCTAAAATAGTAGGTACTCACTAAATATGTGTCAAATGAGTAAGTTCTGATCCACAGAGGTGTTGGTCGTGCCGCTAAAATGAACGGTTTCAAGCTATACAACCATCCAGCTTGAATGGTGTCATCTCAGGAATCCCTCTGAGAATTCCAAGCTCTGGACACTGTCTCCAGGAATAAAAATGATTATTCTAGTGAGGACTCGTGTCTCAGGAAGTGTATGAAGAAAGAAAACAAGGAAATGACACGGGGGGGACACAGATCCCGAAAGGTCCTGCTGACTGCACCTGGTTACCAGAAGGTATGAGGGGTCAGTTCATAAGCAAACGCTGCCAGGTGCCTCCTTGCTGGGAGATCAAGGTCAAGATGAGGTTATAAATATAGGCTCCATTGATGCACTAGACCCCAATCATGGGAAAGCACAGAAATTAAGTGAAGCAGACTACTCTTGATCAGAGACACGGGAAGGCAGAATCAGGGGAAGAGAGTGGTGTGAAGGCGCATCCAGTGCCCAGAACCTGCAGGCAGAGCTCTGGAGGAGCCCCCAGCCCTCAGGTAGGCTAGGCCATCTTCCCCCGGTCCTGCCCATCCTGGAGTATGCAAGCTGAGCACATCAGTGCCCACTTCCCTAAAAGCACAGCCCACTTGCACCAGCCTCAACAAGTGGCTGAAAGCAGCAGCCAGAAACACAAGCTAGAGAAATGCAGCTTCTGCCACCTGGTTGCAAATAAAGTACATTTTTGGAAGATGTGCTCCACCCGAGCAAACAGGGCAAACACAGGGGTGGGTCCCAGAGCTCCAGGAACAGGACGAAGAGGGAGTGGGACATTTGCACAGGGGAGGGAGGGCCTAGGAGTGTGTAAAGGAGGGGAGGGTCCGGCAATCTCTAGCTCAAGTCCCATGCCCTGAGCAGTGTTGGGTGTGTGTCAAAGTTCCACATCAAAAAATGAAATGTTGGGGCCGGCCCGGTGGCGCACGGGATAAGTGCGCCGCTTGGGAAGCGCGGCGGCGCTCCCGCCCGAGGGTTCAGATCCCACATACAGACCAGTTCCCGCTCACTGGCTGAGCGAGGCGTGGGAGCAGCACCGAGGGTTGCAATCCCGTTGCCGGTCCCCGGTCCGGTACGGGGGCAACACTGAGGGTTGCGATCCGTTGCCGGACACGGAAAAAGATAAAAAAAAAAGACAGAAAAAAAAATGAAATGTGGACGGGAGAATTGAGGAGGAGACAAGCAGACAGAGCTGGCCTGGGCATGATGCGGGGACAGCAAACGCACTCGGGACAAGGCCCCCTGCCCCTATGGACTTCAGGCTGGCATCGTGGGAGAATTGAGGAGGAGACAAGCAGACAGAGCTGGCCTGGGCATGATGCGGGGACAGCAAAGGCACTCGGGACAAGGCCCCCTGCCCCTATGGACTTCAGGCTGGCATCGTTGTACCTGGCATGATGTTGTTTATTAACCCTCTCCTTCCACTCGGCCTCCTCTGCTCTGGGCTGCAGCCACCTGTTAACTGCTACTTATCACAGACCTAAACTCCAGGGGAACAGGACCGCCAGCTATCCCACATAAGGAGGGACAGGAAAGCACAGCCCAAAGGGTGCTGTGGCTGCAGGAGAGGCAGAGATGCCCCTTTGCTGCCTCAGTGCAGGCTCCATCCAAGGGGCCAGAGGCAAGGCAGGGAGGGGCTGGAAAGTCTGTTAGTTGCTGCTGTGGTCTGAGGTCGGGCCCTGTCACTAGCTCTCTTCCTCCTCAGGAGACAGCGACCTAGCCAGGCCTGTCACAGAGACAATGGCAGGAAGCGCCCCTCCCTACCATGGGGAGTCCGGAAGGAAGCCACCGCCTGGGCCCACAACCCTCCCCCTGGGTCCCTACCCCAAGGACACCAAGGTTGCTGGCAGCACTAGAAGCTCTGCTCACCACGCAGAATGGCAAACGTCTTCAATTTGGGGGGTGCTGAGGGCAAATGCTCTCCCATATAGGAGCCCCTCTTGAGGCAGACCCTCTGTGTGGAGGCCTCTGCCCCTGGGTCAAGCAGATGCTGCAGAAACACAACCCTAGCTGCCCCCTGATCTCCACCTTTTGGAAGGAAGGTCTTCAAGTTCCTTTGGAGCAAGGAGCTTCTCTAAAAATAAACCCTGATCCTTTCCTGCCGCAGGCCCCTGTAGCAGAGAGAGACGAGGAGTGTTGGGTTCTCAGCCACCCCTGGGAGGGCTGCCTCTCACCACCCCACCACACTCCTTACCCACCCAGGCCTCCTGCTCATCCCCACTCGGGGCCTGCTGTTTTCCAGGTCTGGAGTTTTTGCGACAAGCAAGTGATCAGGTAGGACCTTAAGCCGGTGGTCCCAACTCTCTAGTCCTGGATCTGGGGAGAAGGGAATGGGGGTACATAGACAAATCTCCCACATTAACAGGTTTCCGGGCTGAAGGCGACACAGACACTTACCCAAATATTCCAAGGCAAATGGTGCCAAGAATTCTAGGAGACAACACAAGGAGGAAGGAGAGGCTAATGTGGACGGGGCTTGCAAAGAGCTGGAGAGGAAGAAAGGTGTTTGCAATGAGTTTGGAGGGGGAAACAGGAACCCGATGGGTAGAGGTGGGAAGAGGGAACCTGTGGACACTGGAATAGCACAAGCAAAGAGTGCACCAGGGTGCAACCAGATGCGGGCGGGGACTTGCGTCTGTTTTGTTCACAGCTGTGCGCCTGTCACCTGGAACAGTACCCGGTATATAACAAGCCCTCAGTAAATATTTGCTGAATAAATGAGTGAAGCCAAGGAATTCCTGAGACATGTGGGGTCTAAGTAAGGACCTCTCGATGAGGTGGGCTGCAAGGCCGCCGATTCTGCAAACCCACCAAACTCTGGAATGCAGTTGCTAAAAAGGAAAAGAACCCCCTTCCTGTAGGAAAGGAAACAGGAAGCCAAGGCTCTGTTGGGGAAGGGTCCCTCGAAGCAACAAGAAGCGATGTCAGAGCTCAAGCCGTGCAGAGCAGAAAAGCTCACACAAGACCTTGCCTCAAATTGATGGCCAAGTTCACTGGCACATAGGATAACTAAAGGACCCCAACCCCACAGAACCCGAGTGACCACAGGAGAAGCTGCGAGTCAGCGCTGTTACTTATGCCAGCCCTCCCCCCACACCCACTCCCGGCAGCTGGGATACCTTGGAATTAAAACAAAGCAAAAAAACAAAAAATACAACATAGCACTCTCTCTTCTTAGCACTTTGAGGACTCTTCACGGTAACTGAAAAGAATGAGCGATTAGAGAGGAAAACAGCCCACAGTGCCAGCCTGGAAACTTAGAAGCGAGGGGGGCACTGCTCCCCGTGGAGCCAGAGGCAAACAAGGGCCCTGTCACCATGCCCTGTTTTCCCAGTGAGGAAGGAGGGGACTGGAGAAGGGAGAGGACTTACCTGGAGCCAGACAGCAAGTAAGGGTTGAGCGTGGCCCAGAAACAGGGGCCCCGTAAATCACAGGATGAATCTGGAAAACCATGCCATGTGCTTCCAAGTCTAGACTCAGGGTCCAGTCCCAATCCCACCACTGACTAGCTGTGTGACCTGGAGCCTGGTGTCTGCCCTCTCTGAGCCTCAGCTACCGCGTGTGAAATGGGATCCTGACAGCAACTGCACAGGATTACTGTGGACTTAGAGATGGTGCACTTGAAGGCCACAGCCCAGCCCCCGCCCAGCAGAGGCTGGGGATATGAAGCCTCCTCCCCTCCCTGCTTCCTCGCTCCATTATGCTAGTTTCCCTAGATAGAATATCCATCCTCCGTGCCCCCAAAGCTCAAAACAGCCACTGAGTACACAGGGAGAAGGGCTCATCGGAATTTAGGAAAGAGGAGAAATCACTTCACTTCCTGCTCTACCCACCAAAGGCCGTGGCATGAAAAAAAGGGAACAGGGCGAGGGCTTGTGTGCGAGACTCAGGCATATGGAATGAAATGGAAGAGGGCCTAGGAGGCCATGGGCTTCTGTTCTCAGCAGGGGCAGAAAGAGAGACTGAGAGACTCAATCTCCAGTCCTGATGCTGCCACCACTGCCACAGACTCAAGACCCACCACCCCACCTGGCCTCGGCTCTCACTGCAGGAGTGCAGCCAGAGGAATGGTGTATGTGAAAACACATGCATGTTTCTGGGCCACTGTCCATGGCTTGAGGGCAACAGGGCAAGCCAGCAGCCCGGCCTCTGCCCACTGCCAAGACCGCAGACTGGACTTCCCAGCCTGGGCACAGAAGAAGCCGCTGTCTTCAAAGGAAAACTCTTGCCAGTCCTGTCTGTGCACTGGAGTGGAGAGGGCCAGGCTGAGCCTCAAGAGCAAACAGAAAGAGCTGCCCCACACTGCTCTATAATTGGGGGAATAGCAGCCATCAGGGCTTCCAGGGCCAGCAGGAGTTTTTATCGAATCTGGAATCTAAAGCTACCAGAGACAGAACATCCATCCTTCCCATTAAGTGAAGATAAGTCAATATTTGCAAGAAGCATAATCAATAAACACAATCTAACCCATGCTAATCAGATAAGGTCGGGTTTTTAAGATAAGAAGGAAATGGCAACAAAGCCTCTGCTCCCCCAAACTCCAGAGGCCAGGGTTATCAGGGGTCCAGCTCAGGGAGGCCAGAGTGCTGCTGCACAGGCAGATGGGCCTTACCTGCAGGTTTGAGAAGGCTCCGTTGATGCCGAGGAGGAGGGACAGATACCTAGGCCCACAGAAGGGTGTCGGGGACCAGGACACACGTGCCAGCACCCTGCAGGGAAAAGCCCAATGGGAGAGGAGGTGAGACCCCTAGACTCTGATCACTCCACACAAGACTGGTCCTCATCCTGAGCATTGCCAGAGACCAAAAATCCACATGGACCAAGAGGGCAAGGGATGTCTTACTGAAGGAGTATCCATCTTACAAAGGGACTCAGTCCAGGATGCATTCAGGGAGCAAGTTGCTAACTTGGAACTAGTGACAGATGTACCCTGACATTGCCCGGGGCCCCTTCTGCTTAGGAAAACTGCACAGGGAGCCAGGACTGAGACCCCCAGCACATATAGCAAGTGTTCTTATCTCAGAAGCCCACCCAGAGCTCTCGGTCTCAAAGCTGCAGTTTTTCACCCATGAACCCCATTGGAATTGGAGAACCTCAGATTACAGAAGGGAGGCTGGAAACAAGTCAAAACCTGAGAGTGTCCTGATGCCCAGGGCAGGAGCGTGGTTGCTGTCCCCTTCTGGGGTGATGCAGATAGCTCCAGCCTTCCCAGCAAGCCCCTCCAGCTGGGCAGAGTGTGATCTGATGCCTACCTTTGCCAAGTGCCTAGAGGCCAGGAACGAGCACACAAAACAAAATGAAAAAGGAAGAGAAATGGATTTAAGGGGAGTCCCAGGTCCAACCAGCCTCTGAGATGACAGAATAGTCTTAGACGCCTCTGAAGCCACCACTCAACCCAGAGCTCCCACAGTGACTGGACACCCCCTTGGCCCACACATTTTTGTTTGCCTGACACACCAGCGAGCCTCCTGTACCTACACAGCCTAGGAGGCCCTACAAGGACCAGGACCAGAAGGCAACTCCCCTGCGGGCTGTAGAAGCTGGGATTGTCCCAGGAATCAATGCCCAATTCCAGGGCAATTCTTCTACAAGGGTTGAGGCCAGGCACAGGGGGCTCCTAAGATACCGTCCATACTCGCAAAGGACGAGTGGCCATGACAGAGATAAAAGCAAAACCAGAGGGAGAATTGAAAGGTGGCTCGGGATGACAAAGTGATCAACCGCCAAGTGAGCAGCACAGACAGCAGGAGTCAGAGAAGGGAGGTGCAGAGATAACCAGCATGCACAGCAGTGGGAGGTGTAGCTCTTCACATGCCCGCTCCCACCGCCTCCACTGCTGCCGCCTCCGCTCACGGGGAAGCCACCCCAACAGCGCAAACCCCTCTTTAGGACAAAGGCTCCATCGCTGTCCTGATCCTGTCCCTTGTCTCCATGGCTGCACATACCTACCCACGTACACACTCGGCCCCCGAACAATAACAACGTCCCGGGTTTCCCAGTGCTGACTGGGTGCACTTCCCAGGCTCTCGGCTGGGCATCCCAGACCCTCCGGAATGTGACCAGGCTGCCCCTCTACCCTGCTCCTATCTATGCCACCCAAAGCCACAGATTTCTCCGTCCTGTTTCTTAGCTGTCATAGCAACATCTCCTGACAACTGTATGTGGTCAGCGTTAAGTTTCCCCATTTTTGAGGTGAGGAAACCCCATAAGAGAGTTGAGGGTTTGCCAGGTAATACCCCGGGCAATGAGGAACTGGCTCTGGCAGGCAAGCCCCACTTCATTCCACCACGATGCCTCTCCTCTGTGGGGAAGAAGGTCCATGGTGACCCGAACCCCACAGAATTAGATCCGCAGGGGCCAGGGGACAAAAGCCACTCTCGGAACGCAAAGAGGGACACTTTGGGGAATTACATTTCCGACAAAAAGTATTTAAAGTCAAAAGAGTTGAATGAAGGATTGGGTTAAAGGGAGCAAGCCCAGCAGGTAGCTACTTAGGGAACAGACATCTAGGGGCAGGGGGCTCAAAACACCCTGGGAATGAAATAAAAATCCTCTGCCGGTTAACTTGGGTTTCCTCTAGTGACCCCTTGCATCAACAGTAAGATGTGAAGCAGCCCACTCTCTGAAGGGGAAATGGAAAATCCCAACGAAGAACCACTTCTTGGTGAGACTGTTGCACGTGCGATTCACACACGTGTGGTCAAGGTCCTGGGGACGTTCTGAAACCAAATAATACATTGCATGTTGCTGTTTCCCGGGAACAAAAGGAAAACATTTCTATACTTTACATTTTAAATCTAAAACTACAGTATGCCTCTCAAAGGATCTGGAAAATTGCAGGGGAAAGAGAAAAGAAAAATAAAACATAAACAACCTTAGAAGATGAGAATGATAGAAGTCAGAATCGCTTCCCTAAAAAATGTTCAGATCCCTGACTCTGTTTCAGTCAGTAGAAATGAACTAGTAAGTGAATCTGTTTCTCTACATGATTTCTATTAATAGAATATCAGTCTCTCCTTATTCCCACTAAATAAATGTCAAACAAACACTTAAAGAATACTGGTTTGATGGGGTGCCAGATTACTAGCTTGCCCAGACATCCTCATGTCTCCAGCTGGTTGGAAATGTAAGTTCCAAATGAGTGGGTAGTGCTACTGAAGTGAAACACTGTTGTTGCCATCCCCCGTTGATATGGAGACTGAGGCAGGTGGCAGAAGGACGGGCAGAGACAGACCCATGCCTATGGCAGGTGGTGCCAAAGCCAACTGTCCAGGACCTTTGACTCCATCTGAAGGCATGGCTCCCAATTTTTTTTGATCGAGATATAATTCGTATGCCATAAAATCCAGCTTTTCAAAGTGTACAGTTCCATGTTTATTAATCTATTTACGAGGTGTGCAATTGTCACTGCTATCTAATTCCAGAACATTTTCATCACCCCAAAAAAGAAACCCTGTACCCATGAGTAGTCACTCCCCACTCTCCCCTCCCTCCAGTCACTGGCAGCCACTAATCTGCTTTCTGTCTCTATGGATTTGCTTGTTCTGGCTATTTCCCATCTAGAAATTTCTAGGTATTTCAAAGCATATATTTCTGCTTCCTATATCGATGTGCCTATTCTAGATATTTCCATTCATAAATGGAACCATACAACATGTAACCTTTTGTGTCTGGCTTCTTTCACGCAGCATCGTGTTTTCGAGATTCGCCCATGTTGTAGCAGGTATCAGTGCTTCATTCCTTTTTTATGACTGAATAATATTCCATTGTATGGATAGACCACATTTTACGTATCCATGCATCCAGTGATGGACAGCTGGGTTGTTTCCACCTTTTGGCTATTGAGAATAATGCTGTCACGAATATTTGTGTACAAGTTTTTGTGTGGATGTATGTTTTCAATTCTTTTGGGCATACACCTAGGAGTTCCTAATTTTTTAATAAAATAATGTCACAATTTAAAACAAGTAATACATCTGTATCTTAAAAACTCTCAAAACTCAAAAGATAAAATGGATACAGGGTGAGAGTTTCTCTTTTGTCCCTGTTCGCCAGTACCCAGTTTCTCTGCCCAGAGGCAGATTTTAGATTCTGGTTAATTTTCCCAGAGCTGGCCTAAACATACACACCCTCGTTATTTCAAAGACAGCTTGCATGGGAGGAACTTAGGAACTAGATCAGGCCAGAATTAGCTTAGTAATGTGGGGGAAAGGGCACAGGGCACAGCCCGAGTCCCATGTCCACCCTTTGTCAGTGGTGTGCTCCTGGGAAGCCACTCAGCTTAAAGGGGCAATGGAGCTGAGTGGCCAGGAGCAGTCCTGGATGTAGGTGGGTCCTGAAATCTGGCCCTGCTATTCCTTGGCTCTGAGGACTTGAGCAAACTGCTTAACCTCTCTGGGACTCAATTTCTTTATCTGAAAAGGAGAGTGGAGGCTACTTCCTAAAATCGCAGTGAGGAGTGAATGAGCTCATGAAAGCAAGTGCTCAGCACCACACCTGGCACACAGTAGGTGCTCAATGTTTGCTGCTGCTGTAATAACGACTGCTGATCCTCAGTTTCCTCATAAGGAAAACGGAGGTAGGTGCCTCCGACACACAGTTATGGTGTAGGACCTGAGAGACCCCTGGGGGAGGGCCAGTGTGCCACCACTTCTAAGCAGCAGGGTTCACAGACGGTCAGAATGCCCCACCTGCCCACGGTTGCTGCTGAGTCTCCTTCCTGTCCCCTCCTACTGCCCTGTGTTCTCTGAGAACAGCTCTCACCCGCCTCCCACCGGCCAAGAGGAAAAGCCTGCAGTTTGGAGCCCATACCTTGGGCAGGTTGGCTTATTTCTTATTTCTTGAGCCTTTTCTCCCTCCCCATCCAGCTTCTTCTCTCCATTTTCTCAACCAGCACTCTACTCTGCACCTGAGCTCCTCTTCCAAAGCCCAGACTGTTGGGGCAGCAGGGAAATCCCCAGAGATCTTCAAAGTGGAGAGAGGACACAAGCATTAGCAGGGCTGTTAGAAAGCTGCTACGAGCTCTTTTCCTCTCGGCTGGTAAATGCAAAGGCAGAGCCTGAAGAACAAAACCCAGGCCTGGGAAAGCAGAGCACTGGACAAGAAACTGAACACTGCTTCCTTGAGCACGTAAAGTTCATAGGGGAAAAATCCCAACACACACACACACACACACACACACACACACACACACACACACACACACACACACACACGTGCGCAAGCGCAAGCGCATAACAAAAAGGAGAAATTCTTAGCCTGCAGCAGTTGGTAGCATTATGTAAAATCCCAAGCCCACAAAAATATCATTTGGATGATAAAAAGTTAAATTTAGCTAAGTACAGAGTGACTAATACTATGAGGGAGCGGCAGCACCCCCAGTTGCCTGGAGCTGATACAGCTGCTTTTAGAAACTTTTGACAAGTAACCAGGGCCTTGTGCAGCACAGAATAACAGATTATGTAATAAGAGGCACAGCCATTAGCAATACAAATCACAGAGCCAGGGACTGCAGCCTTCTCAAGGAAGGGAACAGCTGGGGTCTGGCTCGAACGCTCCAACAGGATCTCGCCTCAGGGAGCCTGGGCCACAGGACCCTGGGCCTTCCAGGGCATCTGCAAACAGAGCTGGGCCTTGGGTGTGTTTGCGTGAGTGGGTCTGCAAAGATCTTTTCCCAGACTGGCTGTGGTGGACTGCTACATGCCATGCTCTTGTGGAGTCCCCTGCCTTTGAGTCTAGCCTGGCCCTGTGGCCTGTTTTAACCAAGAGAATGGGGTGAAAGTAATGTTCTGCCAGGTTTGCAGTTAAGCCTTAGGAAGGCCTGGCTAAGTACTAGCAGAGAGGCAAACAGGTATTTTTTCACCATGTTCACAGAAGCTCTATTCCCAATAGCCAAAAGGTGGGCATAGCCCAAGTGCCCATTGAATGGATGAAATAAAATGTGGTCCATCCATACAGTGGGGTACTCCTCAGCCTTAATAAGGAAGGAGATTCGGACACAGGCTACCACATGGATGAACCTTGAAGACATTATGCTAAGTGAAATAGGCCAGTCACAAAATTATGTGAGGTACCCTGGAATGGTCAATTCATAAAGACAGAAAGTAGAAGGGTGGGTGCCAGGGGTTGGGATGGGGGAACAGGAGATAGTGTTTAATGGGGACAGAGTTTTAGTTCTAGATGAAAAAAGTTCTGTGGATGGATGGTGGCAATGGTTGCACAACAGTATGAATGTACTTAGTGCCACTTTGCTGTACACTTAAAAATAGTGACAGTGGCACATTTTATGTTATGTATATTTTACCATAATAAAAATTTAAGAAAAAGGAGGAGGAAGCGGTGGCAGCAGCCTGGCTGCTTCTGCATTTGCACTCTGGGAGAAGCAATAGACAGGTAACAAGCTAACTACCTGGAGATCACAAGCAGGGAGGAGCCTCGCCCAGCCACAGGGAGAGGAACCAGTGCCCCAACCAATGGCCCCTGCTGATGCAGCCACACTCCAGCACAAGCATGCCAGCTGTGGCAGTGGGGCCGTCTTGGAGACAGATCCTCCACCCCAAGCCACATTGTCCTAGCTGACACCAGTGGAGCACAGATGAGCTGTCTCCACTGAGCCCTGCCCAAACTGCCACATCATGAGCAAATAAATAACATGGCTGGTGTTTTAAGTTGCTAAGTTTGGGAGAACTTTGTGATGCTGCAATAGATAACCGATAAGCTCTCGGATGGGTCTGCATAAATTTCTGCTTCTAATGTGAGACTCAGGAAGGCCTAAGAGAAGTCAGTGCTTACACGAGTCTTAGGAGGAGTCTAATTTTCCACTCCCCAAATTCCAATAGAGTGGATGCTGAAATTAAGCTTGTGCTGAGTTTCAAGCAGCTGTAAGGCCAGGGAATGTATCCAGCGATCCAATGGAGTAGCCAGGCCATCAGTCGACCATCTCAAGTTGTCACTTAATTATGGGACTCTCCATCCCCCATCCGGACCAGGAATTTGCATACTGTGGACAGAGACAGCAATGAGATTCCCTGTGTGTGGTGAAAGTGTGCCTGGTGTGTGGCTGAGATGAGAGTTCTAGCTGGCCGCTTCTGGGTAAGTCCATTTTCCTCCCGGGCCTCTGTTTCCCCATCTATCCAATAGAGTGGATGCTGAAATTAAGCTTGTGCTGAGTTTCAAGCAGCTGTAAGGCCAGGGCATGTATCCAGCGATCCAATGGAGTAGCCAGGCCATCAGTCGACCATCTCAAGTTGTCACTTAATTATGGGACTCTCCATCCCTCATCCGGACCAGGAATTTGCATACTGTGGACAGAGACAGCAATGAGATTCCCTGTGTGTGGTGAAAGTGTGCCTGGTGTGTGGCTGAGATGAGAGTTCTAGCTGGCTGCTTCTGGGTAAGTCCATTTTCCTCCCGGGCCTCTGTTTCCCCATCTGCAGAGTGAGGAGGTTGGGCTAGATGATTTCTAAAAGGCCTTTCCATTCAGCTTCAACGTTCTGCAATCCCGTGGTTTTGGCAGAAGGGAACGCTGATGTGGAATCCAAACTCTGAACAAAGTGCAGTGACTTGCATCTAAGTTCACAGAGCAGACACGCTCACTGGAGTCCTCACACGCATCCCTTTGGAACTCTGCTCCCCACCTGTGTCCTTCACAAATTTGTTCATTCATTCCATGACATTTCACTGTGGCAGAGTCTGGCTTGTTCCAATCTCCGCTTCCTAAATCACATTTTTAGCTGCCTGGACTCAAGTGAGGCTACGGGACTCATTCTATGAGTAGAGGATGTGCATCACTTTGGAGCCTGGCCTCTGACATGCCCCACGTGACCCTCTATGCCCTCTCTCTCCTTGTTCATCAGCCAACTTACTGCACAGATCCAGTGGAGCCCCAGGGGATGGCAGAGCCACAATATGAAAGGATTCTAAGTCCCTGATTCACCGCATGGAGGCCATCCACAGAGCATACAATTCGACCATGGCAGAGTAAGAATAAGCCTTTGTGGTGATAAGCCACTGAGACTAGGGGACTGTTTGTTACAGCAGCTGGCATTACTTATCCTAACTAATACGTTCACAAAACTAATACTATGTGTCAGATACATGAAAGATAGAATTAGGCCTAGGCCCAGTCTTAGCCCTTCTGGAACTACAAGTCAAGTTGACAATTCAGGATGATCCAATACAGACCAGTTCTGCATGCTGCAATCATATACAAGCACACGATGAGAGCCTGTTCATATTATTCAAGCTCCACCTAACTACCTGTTTCCAAAAACCTTACAACATAGGTTTGCTATACTCCCCCCTCCCCACAAACACAAAATGAACAAAGAAAGGAAGAAAGAAAACAAACAGCACGGAGAATATCTATTCCAATGCTCCTAATTGAGGACAAGCTTCAAGCAAATGAGTAAAAAAATCTTAGCTGTGTGCTTCCTAGTATGCAAAGCAAAAAGGGAAATATGCTGGGTCACAGAGCTCTCACCAACAGTGGAAGACATATTGGTTCATGAGGAGAAACAAACTTTGTGCTGGCAAAGCTGTCTGAGGGGCATGGTTCCTGGGGTTGCCGTTTGAGGGGATCTGTGTCTGGGCAGGGGGGTGCAAGAGGAGACCAGGCTTGGCCTGAATGCTGTCTGCCTCCAGGGTGTAGGGATAGCTTTGCAGCCCTGCCTGCGGTCTGACTGGCTCTGGAGGGAAAGCTCCTCAGAGTAATTCTTCATCCTCGTTAATGTCAACATGGCAGCACCATGATAATGACAGGAAATATTTACACACCGTTCCGTTGATGGGTTGTTGGGACCATCTGGCTACTGGATGCGGTAAGTATTGTCAGACACATGGCCCTTCCACAAACAGTGTGCCTTAGCACGGGTGGAAACTGGGCAGCAGGGACCTGAAACAGCATCACTCAGCCCCGTCCCTGTCATACTCTCGACCATGGGGAACCAGAGGGGCCATCTCCTGCTCCTGTCTCTGTGGCCCATGCCCACTGTCACCTTTGAGCACCTTCAGATTGGGGGCAGAGCTCTCAAACTCCCACTGCCTGATCTATCTGGGCTCAGCATCGATAATAACCATCTAACTTCCCTTTGTCAAGGGCCTCTTCAAGACTCAAGTGTTCCAAACAAGACTTCACGCAGCAAGACAGCTCTGATCCCGCAACCCTCTGGTGGGTTCCCCAATGATCTCAGGGGACTGCTGGGGATCTAGAGGCAGAGTCAGCACAGTTCCCTTGTATGTGAAGCAGCTTCCACCTTGTCATGCTTGGGAGGGAGGGACAAGGATTCAGTATCACACCTCCAGAAGGATAAAGGCTGGTGACGTTAACCTCTCCTAAAAGACAATGTCTTTTCTCTGTCCGTGTGATTCGGTTGACTTCTAACAACAGGCTGAATACAGAGGGTTATTTCTGGGTTGACATTCAACATTTTTTTTTCTTTTCTTTAAGTGGGGGGTGTTGGGTGGGTTGTCATATTATTATCTTCTTAATTTTAGTAAAAGGAAAAAAGTTCCAGTGGGAGTCTGTTCAAAAGTGGCAATTTTCTTAATGGGAAGAGTACCCTTGCCACCCACGTGAGGAGGCTGTGTCAGCGGAGTGATCGTGTCACCCCGGGAATGTGGCAAGTCGTGTTACCTCCTTGACAACCGGTGAGTCAAAGGCAAACATTGCAGGTGTCTGTGAGCCCTGCTGGGCTTGGCTGCATGACTGATGACAAGGGCTTTCAGGTGGGCACACCTGCAGGGAAGGCCTGGCACTGTGTCTGCAAATACAAACCTACAGATTTAAGGTCTTCTCATCACTCATTCCCTCTAAGATTTGAGATGCTCCAACCAGAGTGTTCACGGCCCAGGTGGCACATGGACTGGGCTTAAGAGCCGGCTCTGACTGCACCTGGTTGGGTGAGCTCGGGCAGTGGCTTCCCCTTCTGGGATGTGCATTCGGGCTGAGGAATGAGGGATAAGGTGACGTGACTCTACGCAGTATCCTGCTCTAACAGTCATCCTAGGGTGGTTGGGATGCACCAGCCCAGGGAAGGGGTCTCTGTGGCCACAGACCCACACAGGTGTCACTGGTCTTCCACAGAACTAGGGCTTCTCTCTTTGCAAGTAGGGTGAGGATCTTGACCTCACATATAGAGCGAGGACTTGGAGAAAAGTCAGAGCCCTCGGCCAGATGCACCAAGCGGCTCATCCACTGTCAGAGACACACCTGTCCAAGGTGAGAGTGAGCACACCACGTTCACAACCTCCCACAGCACTGAGACTCAGTGTGAGACTTATCACCGTCCAGGATAATGACTTCCAATGATAAAACACCCAGTCCCTCAGCAAGGCAGGGTGGCTCGACATCTCTGCAAAGCTCCTCCCGGGCCCCAGCAGAGATGTCTTCTCTGAGCACCTGCTCTGAGCTGCCACATGGTTCTCAGCAGACATCCGCTCTGCCTACCTACTTCTAGACAGGGATAGGCAATTGCTCTTTTTGCAAAAGTTATCTGAACCCGTGGGACAACTGGAACATCATAAGGAAGACCACACCTAGATCACGAGGTGCTTTATTTGTACAAGGCTCCAAAACAGACAGCAGCAGACCTGAGAAACACTTCTTGTTTACAGACAGGGAAACAAGACCCCAGAGTGGACAGTACCTCAGAACACAGCCGCTGCAGGCCCAGCCCAAGCTCCTTCTCTGGGGAGCCTTCTGTGGCTTCGGCCCTCAATGGCCTGCCCACATGTCCCCAAACCCCGGTGAGCGGGTCAGTGCCAGGTCTGGCCAAGTTCTTACAAGTTCAAGATGAAAAGAGAACAACGCAGCTAATGGGCCAAGCTGTTCCATATATTACTAGATTAGATCTTTCCTTTTGTGCACGAGATGATGGCTATAGTGAATTGTAGCTTTTGTGTGTGCATGATTAAATAACGCATAAGAAAACACCTACCATGTTAACCATTTTCAAGTATTTAGTTCTGCAGCATTAAGGACATTCCTGTTGTGCATTACCATCACCACCATTCATCCACAGAACTCTTTCATCCTCCCAAACTCAACTCTGTCTCCATTAAACTCTAACTCCCCATTCCCCCCGTCTCCCCCGCCCCTAGCCCCTGGTAATCTCTGTGAATGGTAGCTCTTTAGAAATAATGTTCTCATTTGAAAAAATTATTTTTCAATTTTACAGGTCTGTGAAATCCAAGTCACAGGCCTGTTGAGGTTCCTCCTGGGCACATCTGGGATCTCCCCAAAATGTAAGCTCCCAGAAGGTGAGATTGCTGGTCAGATCAGACCTACTGGGATCCCGAAAGTACCTGGTTCTTCTTAGATGCTGGGTGATGGGCAAGGAAGGACAAGGTGGCTGCTGCCCCCACTTCCCACCAGGAAGGAACCTTCCAGACCGCAGCGTGGCCACAGGAATCCAAAAACCCAAGGGTCCCCTCCTCTGTTACGTGCAAGTGAGCACCTAACAGGAAATAACATTCTTGGCTGGCTGTGTCAGGAACTCCTCTACAGTGTGCCCTTTGCGGTAGAAAAAGCTCTCACACAGGAGTTTTCTCCAGATTTTCATTTTACTTAAAAGCTCTTCCTTGCCTGGGGTTTTGAGGTTAAAAACCACTACTTCACACTAACATCGTAAGTGGTAGTGTAATTGGTACTACCTTCATGGAGAGCAATTTAGCAACAGCTATCAAAAATAAAAGAAAAACAGCCTTTGACCCAGCAATTCTACTTCTGGAAATTTATTCCACAGATATGAGAGTATATTTGCATGTAAACCTACATACCAGGATACTGGATGCAGCACTGTTTGCTTCCCATCTTCTGCTTCTACAATCTAGAACTCCATCCACAGGGAACTGTTTAACAAACGATGGTCCATCCATCGGCAGAATACAAAGCCCACAATTAAAAGAACTGGGCAACTCTAAATGAACCAGCAGAGAGCCACCTCCAGGACCTATATATTGTTAAATCAAAAAGCAGGTGCACAACAGTAGGCAGCCATTTCTGTTGGGTTTTTTCTTAAAGCAATATATATTCATATATGCAGAGAATCTCTCTGGAAGAGGACAAAAAACTAGGAAACATCACTGTTTCTAGAGAGGAAAACTAAGACACTAAAGACAAGGGTGGAAAAAAATTTTACATTTGCCTGCAGACCCTTTACAATTTGGTGCCAAGTATAATGTATTACTTCTCCAAACAATTTTTTAAATATCACATATGATCTTTACAAGAGTACTTCAAAAAGTTCATGGAAAGATTCGTATTACCTTTTAATTTTAATTCTCCATAAACAGTCTGAATTACCCACGTATTATGTATCATATTGCTTAACTATAATCTATAAGTTTGTAAGTTCCAGAAATCAAGTAATATCTCTAATTTATTTTTAGAATCTTGCCCATGTCTGGTACAATATCATGCACAACTTTGAGTGTTTTGTAATTTTTTTGAATAAATGAAAGAATTAGTGAATGAATGAAAGTGAAGAAAAGCACTTGAAAAATGTTTTTTGAATACTAGAAAACAGTGGGCCGAGCCCGTGGTGCACTCGGGAGAGTGCGGCGCTGGGAGTGCAGCAGCGCTCCCGCCGCGGGTTCGGATCCTATATAGGGATGGCCGGGGCACTCACTGGCTGAGCGTGGTGAGGCTGGTCTCAAAAAAAAAAGGACAAAAAAAAAAAAAAAAGAATACTAGAAAACAGTGAGTGTTGAATTTTTAGAGAAAGAAAGAGGTTAAGTGAAAGCAGACACTAGATCATTGATATCTAGATGCAAAAAGCAGATTCAGTAATATTAAAGAACAGTGCATACCACTGAAAGTACGAGTAAGTTGATGTTAATAGTTTAACTTAACAGCAGTTTTAAAATCTTTAAATTTTTAATAATTATTTTGGGCCGGCCCGGTGGCACACTGGAGAGTGCGCCGCTTGGGAGTGTGGCGGCGCTCCCACCGAGGGTTCAGATCCCATGTGGAGACCGGTTCCTGCTCAGTGGCTGGGCGCGGTGCGGGCGCAGCACCAAGGGTTGCGATCCCGTTGCCGGTCAGTAAAAAAGACAAAAAAAAAAAAAAAAAAGGAAAAAAACAAATAATAATAATTATTTTAAGTTAAAAAAAATGCCAACCTTTAATGTTTCTTTTGGAATAGCAAAATGCAAAGAAAATAATGGGTGGGTCAAACCATTTTAAAATACATTTTTTAAAACTTCATTACAGTCTACCTTTTAATTTTGTAAACCTCATATTCCTAAAGATTCAGAAAGTAGACCTACAAACCAATCAGACTCTCCAGTGAGTTGACGATAATTTTTAAGGGCTCTCCAGGGTAGGATACACATCTAGTTTGTGAACTCTTGCTCTATTAACCTCCATGACCCAGCCCTTCAAGAAGGCTGAGGGCAACCATGACCATTTCAAAGTGGGCTGACTAGCAGATCTAAGCCCCAAGCTTCACAGGAAAAGCTGTCACAAAGCCTTGAGTCCTAGGAGAATTATACTGTCCCGCTTGGGTGGTCATACAAACAACTGTGGTAAAAATAAGGCAGAAAATGAAAAGTAGCAAAACCACACCAAGGAAAGAATGGAATAAAAAACTAGGGAGGAGGGAAGACCACTTAGAGAGGAAGTAATGGCCCGATGGGTTCAGCCAGAACATCTGGCAGACTCACACCCTCTGCCCCTGAGGTGGCTTCCAAGCTCAGCACTGTTTGTGACATGGGAACCTCATCTTCATTGTGGTGGCCCCCGTCTGCTGAGTGACTCAGCGGTCCCTCAGAAATGATCTCTGTTGATTGAAAGACAGGCAAGAAATGCCTTTGAGAAAGATCAGGATAATAAAGGGGAAATGTGATAAAGCCATCTGACGAGGTGTCTGCAGACCAGTGATGGCGAGGTGGCCATGTCTGTGCTCTGGTTTCTAGCTGGGGTTGATGATTTACTTCCAACAGCCAGACTCTGCTCACCTGGGTCTCCTCCAAACACCACCCTCGTTGGACTCAGCACTGCGGCCTTGGGGACCACAAAGATAGAAAGCCCCAGCTCCAGTTGAATTATCCAGGATTGGTGCTGAGCTGGAAATAATGGACTTCCAGCCTCTGTAATTTCAACTTAATGGTGAGCAAACATGTTCAACACAATCTGGGAGACTCCTCAGAATAACCTTGCCAAGAGATCCGGACCACTGTGCATCATACCACTGTCCCTCCAGTCCCTGGGAATCTGGGTCCTGGGAGGCACAGGAGATGCTGGTAGCTGCCTGAACTGCCTGGGTGTTACTCTTATTTATGATCAGAAAATAAGGTCACTGGTCCGTTAATACCCAAGCAAACAGCTGTGAGAGGTGCTCCTACCCATTAAATTCACCAGCTGAGGCTGTCCAGTTAGCTCAGTTGGTTAGAGCGTGGTGCTGATAACACCAAGGTCCAGGGTTTCATCCCTGTACTGGCTAGCGGCCAGAATAAATAAATAAATAAATTCACCGACTGATTTCTGCTGACACATAGGAAAGCAATGCTGCCATACTGTCTTATTACTTCTAATTGTTTTTCAGCTTGTTTACTTTGAACATCTAAGATGACTGGTGTATCCATTCAAAACATTTATTTTGCCACCTCTGCCCTAAGAGATGTCCACCTCTTTTTCCTAGCATATTGCATTGCCTTGAGTCTAGAAAAGCGATCAATAGTGAGGAGAGAGGGCTTGCTTGTCTTTTGCCACCTCTGCCCTAAGAGATGTCCACCTCTTTTTCCTAGCATATTGCATTGCCTTGAATCTAGAAAAGCGATCAATAGTGAGGAGAGAGGGCTTGCTTGTCTTGTAACTTAATGCCTTTTAGAGCAGTACTTTGTAGGTGTTATTTGGCCCCAGAATCCTTTTTTGACACAATACTCAGGAGCATTCTGTGTTCCTGAACATACTCTGGAAAATGCTGCCAGAATGTTTCACTGTTAAGGATGAAGTCGCTACTGACTGGAGATGCTCTGCATCATGTTAAAATCACTCTATGTTTTTAAAAGTAATGGATGTTGAACCTTATCAAATGCTTTTCCAGCATCTATCGAAGGCATCTTGGTTGTTTTATTTATTTATTTCCTCTTTTCACTATTAGTAGATCCCTGATATTTAATCATCTCCCAATGTTTTTGAGGCTGGTCCACAACCTGGTGTAATGAGCCCTGTGCTGGGTGCTTGTAGTGGGGGAGCAGAGAGGGACACACAAAGAGACAAAGAGCTCCAGCCTACAGGGGAAAGGGAGGAGACAGGAACACGGGAAAGGCAATACGCACACATGCACACCTGCATACCATCTGAACAGCAGGCTCGTACTTGTTAACGGATGTGACACACACAGGGCACAGTGAGGACCTGAGACCACATGCAACTCAGGCTAATCACACAGGGCTTCCTGCAGGAGGTGGCACAGAGCCTTCAGGAACAGACTGAGAATGGCCTCTGGATTTGAGTCCTGCCTTGTATGAGGCCCAAGGGCACACTTTTCAGGCCCACAATTTTCTCAGCAGTAAAAGGGTAGAAATAATTACAGACTAAAAGGGATCTTCAGAGACATCCAGTTTAGTCTCCATTTGCAAACAGAGGCTGAGGTTCAAAGAGGGAAGCTGACTTACCCACAGTCACTGAGCCATCCCTACCTCCTTCTTGGCTACAAGGGGAAGAGGAAGAGAAACAAAACAACTTTGAGATCTTGGGCAGGAAAGAAGAGAACATTCATGTGTTATGACTTTCCCTATCATAAACATCATTGCCTCTACCTCAAAAACTGGCCAAGTCAGGTGGCCAGAGTGCTAGGCTCAGGGCATAGAGGCCAGAGGTATGAGGGGACTGGATGGGAAAAAGGGATGGTCTCAAAGCCACCCCTAATGCATACCCAGGTCACTAGAGATGTCCCTACCTCCCACATCAACACACCAAAGCAGACATGTAAGGACAACTCTTCACATTCATTCAGCAACTATGGAGACTGTACTGGGTTGAAGAGTATCCCCTCCCAAAATTCATGTCTTTCTCAGAAACTCAGAATGTGACATTATTTGGTAATAGGGTCTTTGCAGATGTAATTAGTTAAGGTGAAGTCATACTGGAGTAAGAGGGGCCCTAAGTCCAACATAACTGTGTCCTTATAAGAGAAGAAGAGACACAGAGGCAGATAGACACAGAGAGAGATAACCACACGAAGGCAGAGGCAGAGATTAGAGAGATGTGTCTACCAGTCAAGAAAAACCAAGGATTACAACAACCACCAGCAGCTAGGAGTGACCTGGAAAAGATTCTCACTCACACCCTCCAGAAGGAACCAACCCTGACGACACCTAAACTCAGACTTCTGGGCTCCTGAACTGTGTGAGAATAAATTTCAGTTGTTTTGAGCCTCTCCAGCTCATGGTATTTTGTTATGGAAGCCCAGGAACTGGATACAAACACACATTAGAGAACAAGCCCCTACAGTCTTGGTCCAGGAGCAGAGGGAGGGTCTGGTTCCACCTGGAGTCCCTCGGGCACTTCACCCCTACCCCTGCCTCAACCAATGGGCAGCCCTGCCAGCCAGCCATGCCTTCCACCCCCCATCCCAGCACTCCATGGCCTGCATCTGCACAAGGTCCTGATGGAGGAAGCGGCCTCAGTCAACTACAATCTCTCGCTAGAAGGGACCACAAATCCCAGCATGTGTCATGGGCCAAGTACAGGGCACATCCGAGCACATCTCAAGCTTGTGTGGTGTGTGTGTGCCTGGGCACTTTCACACACACTCTCATTTAAACCTCAGGATCTGCCAGAGGCAGGAGGGGAAACAGAAGCTCCTTGAGAGCATGGAAGCTGCTGAAGTTCCCACAGCGGGTCCAGGTCTGAGCCTGGCTCCAGACCAGGCTGTTGCATAGGACTTGTTGGGATCTGGGCACACCCACTACCTGATTCCACCTGGGCTGAAGCACCTGCCCCGGCAGAGCCGTCTCCCACTCGCTCTGCAGCTGGGACGCCAGGGGCTGCAGGCAGTCATCATCTGCTCTTTGAAAAGTATTTACCTTTCCACTCGCTGAGAATAAGCAAGAGCCATAAAAGGACATGCCCAATGTCAGGTGCACAAGTGTTCCACAGAGACAGATGTCATTCACACTCGGCAACCAGGGACGGCCGTTAACTGCCATGAGCACCCTCCCTGAAGAGCACAGCATGCTGCTGAGTGGGGAGGTCTCAGCTAGGCCGGTGGGGACACTGCTCCCAGCACCTGGAAGAGCAAGGTGCTCCATAAATGCAGAGAAGCTGGCCCCAAGAGCCACAGGAGGTTCTAAGTAGTTTCCATAAGCAATTCTACAGGCCTGAGATTTTTGTTTTTCTTTTTTTTCCCCTACTATTTTAACCATTTTTAAGTGTACAATTCAGTGGCATTAAGGACATTTACAATGTTGTGCAACCATCACCACTGTTTATTTCCAGAATATTTTCATCATTCTAAACAGAAGCTCCATACCCACTAAACAATAACTCTCATCTCCCCTCTCCCAACCCCTGGTAACCACTATTCTACTTTCTGTCTCTGTGAATTTGCCCACTATAGGTACCTCATATAAGTGGGATCATGCAATATTGTCCTTTCGTATATGGCTTCCTTCACTTAGCATAACGTTTTCAAAGTACATCCATGTTGTAGCATGTGTCAGAACTTCATTCTTTTTCAGGCTGAATAATTTCCCATTGCCTGGATATGCCACATTCTGTTTATTCATTCATCAGTTGCTAGACCCATGTGTTGTTTCCACCTTTTGGCTATTGTGAATAATGCTGCTATGAACATTGGTGAACAAGCATCTAATTTCCCATTGCCTGGATATGCCACATTCTGTTTATTCATTCATCAGTTGCTAGACCCATGGGTTGTTTCCACCTTTTGGCTATTGTGAATAATGCTGCTATGAACATTGGTGAACAAGCATCTATTCAAATCCCTGCTTTCAGTTCTCTTGGGTATAGATCTTGGAGTGGAATTGCTGGGTCATAGGGTAATTCTGTGTTTAACTATTTGAAGAACCACCAAACTTTTCCATGGTGGCTGTTCCATTTTACATTTCCACCAGCAATGCACAAGGGTTACAATTTCTCCCACACCATCGCCAACAGGTATTATTTTCCAATTTTTTTTTTTTTGATAGCAGCCAAACCTGAGATTTTAAAGAGAGGGAAGAGGCAAGTCCCACAAGAGATCCAGACATGGCTCCCTGGCAAATCCCACCACACATCCGCTTTACACCTGCCATTCTATGCTGGGCAGCAGAAAGAAAGGATGCTGGCTGTAGACTCAGGAGAATTCAATTCTAGCTGAAGCTCTGGTGCTCACTAGCTGTATGATTCTGGACAAATACTTTAACCACTCTGAGCCTCGGTTATGTCCACAGTGGGAATGGAGCACATGCACCAAATGTCACTGCCCACAGGAGGCGGGACTGTGAGCCTGACCTGGACGGAAGAGAGCAAGTATGTGTATTTTCATAAACTCTGCAGGATGGCACACTGGTGGTGGGAAGGAGGACTGCTTCACCGTCCCTTGAGACATCTTTGATTATACTGTATGAGAAGGACTAGAAGACTTTTCCCTTTAACCACCTCTTTCTTTGCCTTCGAATGGAGAAGCCAAAATATAGGAAAAAGTAGAAAGACGAGAGTGGGAAAAAAAATCTAGATGGTCCACTGAGGGTGGTCTTAGCATCACAGTAATTACTGGACATACAAACAGCACTTGTGCCTTACTAGAGACTCCAAGTTTGCCCGAATCTATTATGTCACCAGATCCAGGTCACACAGCACAGCTTACATGGGGCCTCTAGACTCCTAGCCCAGCTCAGCCAAAGCATGAGATGGCTGTGGGCACCGGCCTACAGGCAGGGCCAAGTCCCAGAGTTCACTCAGCATCATCAGGAACAGCATCTCTCCGTCTCTGTATCTCTGTCTTTCAATCCCTCTGTCTTTGTCACACACACATGCACATACAATGACTGAGGTTGTAACTGAGAAGTTCCAGGAAGGTAAAAGGACCCCCTTTTCTGGCTGCAGGAAAAGCACACAGCCTTGTGGCCACCAGCCTGGGATCTCCATAGTGACAGAATGACAGAGGCTGCAGGGCCAAAAACATATTCTCCACCTTCTGAAACCTCCATCTGTATGTTCAGCTCCTGCTGCGTGGGGGCTCTACGAAGCTCAGTGACCGAGGCCTACCTAGTAAACAAAGGCCCCAGAGCCATAAGAATGGTGCAGCACCCCCGACACTGGTAACGTCATGGAAACCGCCACTACACGCTCTCCCGGAAGAATCTGTGGCGTCACCAAGAGTCCTGGGCAAATGGGCTCTGTGTGTAAGTGCCAGGAAGCCCTCCAGGCAGGAACGTTTCTGAATACACAATGCCTCCTTCACGGCAGGCCATAGGGAGGCTCCTTCCAAGCCCTGAAAATAAGAAGTGTTCCTTCTCCAAGTTCCCCCCAGGACAAGTCTTCCCAGTTTAAAAAAAAAAAAAAAGAAGTTTTATACAATGCTTAGATTCCAAGAAGAGTGCTCAAAAAGGCTACTTAACTCCAAAAGGGTCCACTGGGTGCAAACTGTCAAGAGCAGCAGGTCAGCACAGAGTTCAGAGCCAGACAGCCTGGATTCAAACTATTAGCCATGGACCTTGAGGAAGCTACCTGCCCTCTCTGAGCCTCAGTTTTCTCATCTACACAGTGGGTTATCTTTGGAGGGTTGTTTGGGAATGAAGTAGGGACCTAGCATAGAGTAAGTGCCCTGAGAAGCACGAGGCATTGCACCTGGCAGGACCACAACTCAGTTAACTTAGCCGCATGGGGGGTTGTGTTTTGTTGGTGGGCTAGCCGGGGAACCTAACCGTGTGCACAGATATTCCCACGGAAAGCAGCCTTTGCAGCGCCAGCTGTGTCAGCTGGAAACTCCCCACACCAGCTAGCACTGCCCATGCGCTGAGTTAAGCTTGGCCACACCCAGCCTAGGAGACCACAAGGGCAGAAGTCAAACAGAGATGTCCAGGATGAAGGTGGGACCCTTCCAAGTGGCAGGAACAAACCTGCAAACCTACAGAATCAGGTTCCATTAAAAAACAAACAAAAAAAGTGTTTAAAACTGGGGAACGCTGTACTTTCCATTTTATGTATTTTTAAACTATTTGACTTTTTAAAAAACTTTACTGGGATAAAAGCACTTAACATGAGATCTACCATCAACAAATTTTTTTTTTTTCCTTTTTGTCTTTTTTCGTGTCTGGCAACAGATCGCAACCCTCAGTGTCACGCCCGTACCGGACAGGGACCGGCAACGGGATCGCAACCCTCGGTGTTGCTCCCACACCTCGCTCAGCCAGTGAGCGGGAACCGGTCTGTATGTGGGATCCGAACCCTCGGCGGGAGCGCCACCGCACTCCCAAGCGGCGCACTGTAGCAGTGCGCCACTGGGCCGGCTACCATCAACAAATTTTTAGGTGTACAATAATATTACTGTTGACAATAGGTACAATGTTTTACAGCAGATCTCTAGAGCTTACTTGCTCGACTGAAACTTTATGCCTATTGACTAGTAATTCCCCATTTTCCCCTACCCCAGCCCCTGGCAACCACCATTCTACTCTTTGATTCTGTGAATTTGACTAGTCTAGGTAACCTGTACAAGTGGAATCACGCAGTACTTGTCTTTTTGTGATTGGCTTATTTCATGTAGCATAATGTCCTCAAGGTTCATTCATGTTTTTGCATACAGAAGAATTTCCTCCTTTACTAAGGCAGAATAATATCACATTGTATGTATATACCACATTTTCTTTATTCATTCACCTATCAATGACCATTTTTTAAATATTTGATTTTTAAAACTTATCTTTGTTAATTTACCATGAATAAGTATTACTTTGAAAATTTAAAACACATTTAAAAAACCAGGAACAACAACAAAAATGGAAGTTTAACTTAATGTTAAAGAAACAGGCCCCCTGCCTGTCCTTTCTGACTCTCCCTCAATCTCTATCACAGTCTCAATCACCATCTCTGTAACCTTTGACAAATCAACACTTCTGCCTCAGCTTATCTTCCATGGAATCTATAAGGCGGATCACAGTTCAAGATTCCTAGTATGATTATTAACCAGATTACAACTAATTTACAAACGACCTTAAAATTCTCAAATAAGGCATGTTGAATGTAACTCCTCATTAGTCACCCAGCCCTAAGTTAATAATTAAGCACCCTTAATCGGTGAATATGGAAATGTACAGCTCAGCTTCCTAGGCACCACTGCTCAGAAAACTGGCCTCGGCCTGATACTGGATTTCGTAAGTCACTCGCCCACAGAGCTAATTCACATCAAAAGCTAATTAGCCTAATGAAGACAAGTGTGACTTCGTGAATTCCAGACTGACTTTTTGCTCTGACACAGCAACCCCAGGAGACTGCCGGTATCATCCTCCTAAGGGAAAATACTACAGGAGGCCACGTGTCCCCTGCCTTCCCTACCACTACCTGCTAAGAGTCAGCAGGCACTCAGAAGGCAACTGAGGGCCAGGACACACTCCTGCCACCTTCTCCTGGTGCTGGCTCCTGAACTTTGGCAAGGGAGGGAGGCTTCCAGCAGCTGGAAATCACAAGGGAGCCCTTCTAGCTCTTTCCATGCCACAGAAGGCCCACGTGGGTGGCAGGCCAGGCCCCACCAACCCTCACACCTATTACTGATGAAGACCTGCTCTGTGCCTGCCCAGGGTAGCAGTGGCTCACGTGAGCAGGTACTGGACGGGTCACAAAACCACCCACCCAGTTTCTTGCAGGATCCACACAGCATCTGCGGGAGGGAGTATCGCTATCCATTTGCATGGACACAGAAACAGAGGTGCGATCTCAAGGGCCACTCATCTCAGAAATGGGACAACTCAGCCTGGTCCCTAAGCCTTCCTGGTTGTGTCGTTCACTGTTCCCCATCTAGAGGCAAACCAAAGTTGAAGTCTCGCTGGCCAGGAAACACCCCACTGTCCATCAGTGGACAGATGGAGAAACAAAATGTGGCATATCCATACAATAGACTATTACTCAGCCTTAAAAAGGAAGGAAATTCTGACACAGGCTACAACATGGATGAACCTTAACGACATTATGCTACGTGAAGGAGGCCAGTAACAGTGGAACAAATACTGTATGATTCTATTTGTATGCAGTCACTAGAGTAGCCAAATCCACAGAGACAGAAAGTAGAAGGGTGGGTGCCAGGTCTAGGGGAGAGGGAATGGGGAGTTAAGTGTTTAATGGGGACAGTTTCAGTTCGGGAGGATGAAAAAGTCCTGGAGATGGATGGTGGTGATGGTCATACAACAGTGTAAATGTCCTCAGTACCACTGAACTGTACACTTAAAAATGGCTAAAATGGGGCCGGCCCGGTGGCGTGCTGGAGAGTGCACTGCTTGGGAGTGCGGCGGCGCTCCCGCTGAGGGTTCGGATCCCATGTGGAGACTGGTTCCCGCTCACTGGCTGAGCGTGGTGCGGGCGCAACACCGAGGGTTGTGATCCCGTTGCCGGTCAGTAAAAAAGACAAAAAGACAAAAAAAAAAAAAAAATGGCTAAAATGATAGATTTTATATTATGTGTATTTTACCATGAAAAAAGGAATGCAGCACTGACAAATAGATGCTACAAGGTGAACCTTGAAAACAGTGTGTTCTGTGAAAGAAGCCAGACACAAAAAGTTGTACATTATATGATTCCATTTATACGAAATGTCCAGAATAGGCAAATCTATAGACAGAAAGTAGTTGTTGCCAGGGGGCTGGGGGAGGGAGGATTGGGGAGTGACTGGCAATGTGTACAGGCTTTCCTTTTGGAGCAGTAAAAATGTTCTGGACTTAGAGGTGGTTGTTGCATGCCGTTGTGAATGTACTAAATGACACGGAATTATACAGTTTAAAAATGAATAATTTTATATTACGTGACTTTCACCTCGATTAAAAAAAGGATAGAAAAGAAAATCTCACATCTCTGGCCTCTCTCCTGCTCCATCCAGAGCCTCACCCCGATGCTCCTCTTTCCTCCGACTTCCCACAGCCCTTCCTGCCCTCTCTCCTGGCGGCCCATATGCTGGAACCTGCTCCATTTTCTCTCTGCATCCAAAGCCTGAACACAGCCTAAGGCGTGCAATCCTTCTGGGTTTTTCCAAGCACCCTGTCAAGACTATAGTGACAGTAAGAAAAAACTGCCCACCTGCCACCTGCAACAGGAAGTGAGCCCAATCCTGAGATCTTGCTGTTAGCTTTTCAGGGGATCTCTGGTTCTGCCATCCCAGAAACCAAATGGCCCTTCTCTCCTTCTCTGGCTATGACTTATCATCCTCCCTTCCCCCACAGACCACGTTCCCCAAGTTTTCTTCCATTCAGAGATTTAATTAAACCCTCTTCCAAGTTCAGAACCAGGCGAGGCACTCTGAGGAAACCACAAAGGGGTAACTCGGCTCCGTCCTTGTGGGCCCCACAATCTGGTTGGGACACTGGGCCCCAGAGCTAAACCAAGAGGAGAGCAATGCAGATCAGCCTCTGGATGGTCTGAAAAGCTCAGCTGATGAGTCTCTATCCAGAGCGGGGCTGAACACACCCCGTCAGGCCCTGGGGAAAGCAGGCCTCTAACACTTGCCAAAGGGACCTGAGTCAGAGGCACCCAAGCTGGACCCATCTGCATCACCTCCTAATCCTCTCAGTCTGGTGGCCCTGGGCCCTTCAGCTCTGAAAAGCCCAGACACACAAAGGCAGACAGGCACCCACAGTGAGGACAGCAGCCACAGCTGGGGTCCAGCCTCTTCCTCCCCTATCCCTGCTGGCTTCCTGTCACCATCTTCACAAGGCCAGCTCTGGATCCCCCGCTCTTTCTCTGAGGCATCAGAAAGCCAGGAAATGACCAAGAGTGGGCAGGCAGAGGGGAAAGATGGAGACCAAACCAACCCTGGCTCAAGGTGAGCAAGGCCTTCCACTTCCAGGCAAGCCCCAGCCACTCAGAACTGTGCTTTTTTTGAAAAATTCCCTGCCCCACCACCCAACAGCAAGGAGGCCATATGCAGGGAGCCACTTGACCAGCTGTGACCTGGCCAGTCTGGAAGTAGTTCTCTCGTCAGGGAAGAAAAAGGCACAGACTCCCAAGTATCTTACCTCCGATCTCCAGGCCCACACCCCAGGGGCCCAGGCCCACACCTGGTCTCTAACCTCTAGCCCACAGGTGCACAGCTGCAGGACTTCACAATGGGATCAGAACTTGGCCTCAGGGGCCGGCCCGGTGGCGCACTGAGCAGTGTGCAGCTTGGGAGCGCGGCGGCGCTCCCACCGAGGGTTCGGATCCCACATACAGACCGGCCGCTCACTGGCTGAGCGAGGTGCGGGTGCAACACCGAGGGTTGCGATCCCGTTGCCGCTCCCGGTCCGGTACAGGCGTGACACTGAGGGTTGCGATCCGTTGCCGGTCACGAAAAAAGACAAAAAGGGAAAAAAAAAAAAAAAAAAGAAAGAACTTGGCCTCAAAATCACAAAAATAACCATGATCCCAAAGCACACCATCCTGCTCTAAGTCCACAGAACCCTTTGGCCTCTTTGAAAAGCAAAAGCTACAGAAAAACAGAAGAGGAATTCTGTTTTCTCCTCTGGAAAAAAATAGAGAGAGAGAGGGAAAAAAACGCCACACAAATGCAAATTGAAAAGTACTTTGAACTGTTCAGACTCAACCAGATCAGGAAATACTGATGGATTTTTAAAAACAACATAAAGGGCCAGCCTGTGGCTCACTTGGGAGAGTGTGGTGCTGGTGACACCAAGGGCACGGGTTTGGATCCCTATATAGGGCTGGCCGGTTAGCTCAATTGGGAGAGCATGGTGCTGACAACACCAAGTCAAGGGTTAAGATCCCCTCACTGGTCATCTTTAAAAAAAAAAAAAAAAACACGTAAAAACACCGCAGAGGACGTGACCGAATATGACCGTGAATGTGAGGAATCGGACACCCCACTTAGGTTTCGAGTCTGGGCCAGCAGTTAGTTTCCTGTGTGGCTGGGATTAAGTCATGACCTCTCTGAGTCACAGGGTGCCCACCTGTGAAACATGAGAGGTGAAAGCACTGGGGCCAGACCATAATCTCTCTGAGCCTCAGTTTCCTCACCTATAAAATGGGCAAAGCAGTATGTGTGTGGACCAAATGAAGTCCTTTGTGCTCTGTGGGGTATTACGCAAAAGGTGGATAAGCGGGAAAGGCCCCCTCACCTCTGCACCTCTAGCCATTGCCTCCACAAAACAGTCCAACAGGAATCACCACCAAACCACTGTGCTGGGTACCGGTGACCCAAAGACAAGTAAGCAAAGGTACCTTACAGCCTGTGCAGCAGCAGGGCTAGACTGGAGATCCCTATGATTTGGAGGCTTCCCAGGAAAGGGAAGAGCAGCCTCCTCCTTGTGCAGGAATCTCAGTAGTGGAAATGTCCATAATCTAGGGTCAACCTGGCTGGGTACAGTATGGGCACCCAAGTGAACCCTTCAAGCACTAGTCCTGCGGCTACCAGGCCACCAAGACAAACTTGAGTGAACTGAATGTCCCAGATTTTATGAGCCAGCCTCCAGTTCACTAGTCATGTCCTTGAGCCTTAATCCCGCTCCACTGCCAATACCCTACGCCCAGCACTGTGATCTTAAGGTTTCAGGGAAATGGAAAGTCATTGCTCTTGGTGGAAAGGTCAAACCCTTGGACTTGGTTTTTTCCAGTGCTTCTTCTGGCTCTCCTATTTGTTTGATTCTAAATTCCTCTTTCCCCCATGCTGGAAAGTCAGACAGAACATTCCTCAGGAAAGAGAACTTTTAGCCAGAGAGATGAGGGGGAGGGGATAAATAACCAAGGTAGAATGAGAAATAGTGCAATCCAGTAATATAAAACCTTGGTCCCAGGGAGTGCAGGACAAATCGTGCCAGTCAGCAGTCATTACTGTGAACTCACGATGCTTCAGTGAGTCACCCAAGGCTGGGAACTGAAATCAAGCTATCGTTCTCTATCACAGCACAGGATGGGAGCTCAGATGCATACTAATGGCCAGAATCTGTTAAACGCACCCCTTCCTACTCCCAGCAGCAAATGCACAGGCTATGTCGCACCCAAGTATGAATTGATGAGCTCCTTTCCTTGCTGGGTTCATACAAATTGTGCTCTGGACCAATTAAACAAGCCACTTCAAAACTTTGCTTCACCGTATTGGAAAATGTCACAAGTGGGGGGGAAATGAAGTCTCAGCCTATGCATGTCCGATTGGTGGCTAAGCAAGTGAGGCTGCTTTCAGCACTCTGGAGGCTTCTGTTATTACTGGTGTTTTAGTGCTGGGTTCTTAAACACATCAAACACATTTCCTTTAAAGTGATAGTTACTGACTGCCATGGGGAAGGCTGCAGGCGTCCCACCTCCCAGATGGTTCAACCACAATAAACGTTTGGCCTGTCAGATGCACAACACTGACGAACTAATTGAAATATGCTGCAACAAGCAAACCCAAAATAAATGTGAAATAATTGTTTCCTCACCCGGTAGCCCGCCCTATTGCCTACATGTCTGGTTGTCCCTACTGATTGAACATTTCCCTGCTTGGTGAGCCTCATTTATGTGTGGTTTTCAAAGGACTTAAGTGCTTTTTTTCCGATGTGCTTACCCACTTGGGGAAAATTCTAATTGCAAAACATGTTTGGTTTTTCTCCCTCTTATAGAAAAAAAAAAGGACAAGTGAAAAGTCCACTCCTATAAAGTGCCAAGGAAATTAATGGGCCCTTCAGTGGGACAGAGGAATGTCCTTCAAGTCTCTGAGCACCATCGCTAAGCTAAGCTGGTGTCAACCATGAGTCCAGACCTGTGGGGTAGCCAACCTCATGCTCACCCCAATGGAAGCTGTTCCCTGTTGAAAAGCTGGAACAGCCACCTATTTCTGCCTTGAACACCTGTCCCTATCCCTCTCCCTTCCAAATGGTTTTGAAAGGGCCTGTCAAGAGAGATGCAGGGGGTGGAGCCGGGCACCCCCATAGACAGGCTGCAGTCCTACCATAGGACGCAGGTGCCCAGAGGGGCCTTCCTAGTGGGCGAGGTGGCCACAGGGCCTCACTCCAACCCCAGGAGGACGACAGTGGGAAAAAGCACGCACCTTGCTACATGGCACAGCCTATGAGTCAGACTTGGGAGGGAAGCCCCCCCTGCTGAAAGAGAAAATTCAGCCCATCCCCAGGGAACTCTCCCAGAAGAAATAAACAGCCCCAGAGAAATGAAATAAGAATAATCTGTATGACCTGGGTACTAACTCTAAACAGGGCACATAGAAACATTTCTAGTAAGGTTCCACTGAGAGTGCCTAAGAGTAAGAAGATCAGGATCTGAGGCCCAGGAAGACCCACCATACCTGAAATGCCTCTTTAAGAGGATCATTCCTTTGGACAAAGGACTTGCCTCAGCTCCTCTTAGCAAAGACCATTTCTATTGTGGGGCTGACATTGGGTTGCTGCCACCCCTATGTGTGAGAGTAGGGGGCCCTCCCGCCTATGGACTTGTGGAGAGGGGAGATGACACCATTCAGTAGGCAGCAGGCCCTTCTAGAAGAAGCTCTAGGAGGGCTGAGCAAAGACAGTTCTCTCTCTAACACCTAGGACAAGTGAACACAAGAATCTGCCCAGCATCCTTGTCCTGAGGCTCCAGCCTTCATTCATTAAGTACTGACGGAGCATCTGTGAGGTGCCCTGACCTGGGCTGGACACATCCTGGGGGAATGTGCTGCAACAAGCAAACAATGTCAAAGATAGCAGGTCCTCGTTATTCGCGGATTCCTTGTTTGTGAATTCACGTACTCACTAAAATTTATCTGTAACCCCAAAATCAATGCTCATGGTGCTTTTGAGGTCATTTTCGAACTTATGCGAGTGGCAAAGAACTTGAGGCACCTGACGCACATTCCCAGCTAAGTAGTCAAACAAGGTGTCACTCTGCTTTCTGGTTCGAGCTCTCATACTTGTGTATAGTATGTGGGCTGTTTAGTGCCACATTTTTTGCACTTTTATGCTTTTTGTTGGTGATTTTGCAGTTTTAAAAGGTCCCCAAGCATAGTGCTGAGATGCTGTCTAGTGTTCCTGAGCACAAGAAGGTTATGGCATGGAGGGAAAACACGTGTGTTCAACGAGCTTGGTTCAGGCATGAGTCATAGTGTTATTGGCCGGGAGTTCAATGTTAATGGATCGATACTGTACAAGGGGTCCTCAAAAAGTTCATGGAAAGCTTTGTATTACTTTTTAATTCTATTTTTCCAGGAACTTTTTAAGTACTCTCATATATTAAATAAGGTACCCTTTAACAGAAACAACATAAAATAAGGTCATATATTGATCAGTTGATGAAAATGCTGTGACCAAAGTCTCTGAGGAATTTAACCCTCTGTGTTCCCTTGGAGCCACAGTTCAGTATTCACTAATTCAGCAGTCGAAAGTTCTGTTTATACAACCCAACTTCCGCCAATAACAAGCATGATGTATCTTATGCAGACGGAGGCATTCCACTCTTCAGGAATCTGCCCCCATGGCTACAGGTTGGCATGTCTACACCCAACAGGGAACCTAAGCAATCAGCCTCTGCTCTGACATCGGAATCAGCCTCAGAGTCCCCCAAGTCCTGCTGCTGCTTTGACAACCTTCTGACTTTTCCCCAAGCCCATGACTCCTCCCTGATGTCCCTGATCTTGACTTCTGATTTTTTTGACTAGGACCCCTTTCTACAACAGGGAGAAGGGACTGCAGGGGCAGGGACACCCAAGGAAAAGCTTTGTAAAAGATGAGAGACTTCAACAAGGATTTTTTGATGCTATTTCCTCAAGGGTGTTGCTCGGGTGTTCAATATGCCTGTTACTAGAACCCTGCCTGTTGGTTAATTTCCTTTTTGTCCTCTAGCAAGAGCAGTTTTTAATATGAGTAATATAAGTGAATGCCAGCCCGCCCCTCCTAACAGCGCTCTTTATGTTTTTGGCCATAAAGGTTTAGCAGAGGTTTGTCATGGTGTTTGCTGGGCTGGGCATGAGGAAGTCAGTACCCCTACACCCAGTTTACAGAAAAAAAGGACCAATATACAGGGCTGCTGCTGCCAGCCTCAATGGCATAAAGAAAGGGCACTAAAGAAAATGAGGGTAATAAGGGACCTTGGCTGGCAGAGAGGTCACTTGGGCAAGTCACTTTTCTTCTGCCAGCCTCAGCCTCTCATCCTTACCAGGGTGCAGGCCCTCCCAGTTCCAACATTTTGGACGTGCCATCAAGGCTATAGAGGATTTGCAAAAGGCATCATCAAAAGCCTCTAGAGCAATTCTCTCCTTTTCCACCAGAAAACCTGTTCCAATGGGGCCATTATGATAACCACAGATTGTGGACACCTTTACAGATGCTGTGGACAATCAAAACTCTACCCATTCTTCAAGGTCTTGTTCAAATCCCACCTCTTCCAGAAATTCAACACTGACTGCCTTACCCAGAAAGGGCGTTTCCCCTTCTGAACTCTGCCTTCCAGCAACACTAATCACACACACCCTGTGTTACCTATGGACTCATCTCCCTAACCACGCTGTGAGCTGGCAGAAGTGTTAGGTGCAATATTACTTATTGCATTCAATTTGCTTATCTGTCCAGTTTTCCAGAAATCTTTTGTGATGACATAAAGAATATAGATAGGTATATTTACACATAAACATACACACATAGAGACAATAAAGGAAAGCAGAAATAAATATGCTGACTGAGAGGATAAATGAATATAGTAGCTAGATGGAATAGTTATGTATGTGCTGAGCATCCTGGCAGCCAAGGAGAAGAGGGGATCATAATCAGTTGGAAAAACAGTGTGGTATAGAGTCAGGGAGAACTGGATACATATCTAGAGAGACTTTGAGCTAATCAGTTGACCTCCCTGCGTTTCAACTTCTTTCCCTGGGAAAATAGGGAATACCATCTACCCTGAAGGGTGCAGTGAGGAGCCCTGTACACACACACTGTGTGGTGCAGAATATTCAAACAATACGTTTTCCTTTCCCACTTTCCTTTTCATTATTAAAGGAGGAAGCAACCTAGTTTCCCCAAGGGAAGAAAAGTTTGCCTGGCCCTAAATTCTAAAAGAAATTTTTCATATAAGACACTGTAAGAAGCCTTTAGCAGAGGGGCAATGCCTCAGATCATGGTTTTAAGAACAAATCAGAGGAGGATTTGCCGTGGCTGTCTTTGATGACATCCCTGGGTACCCAGTTAAAGCTTAACAAACATCGACCAAATGACCTACTGGGAAGCTGTGCAAAGACCACTTAGCTGCCTCCGTGTCTGGAAGCAGGGGTCCTGTTAAGCAGGTTTCAGGGTCGCTGTCTGCAAAGGGATTGATCTCATCTAAGCAATCTAAGATGGCTCACCCTGGATTGACCACCTGCTCATAAACAGCATCCTCTCCTGCCTACGGCTAAGACACCAGAGCAGTATCACTGTCCTTTCATTAAACAGCACACAGCCCTGGCGTCTTTTCCAAAAACAGCAAGGCAGATCTTGAAGCTCCAGACATTTCCTCTTCTAATCTCTACAAATAACTGTACATCCTCCATGACTAGCTCTTCTCAAAGACCAAGATGGACAGACTTAACCAGATGGGCTGGTAAGGAGAACATCTGCCTGGTGTTAAAATAGGCCTTTAGACAGGGAGGAAAGCAACGTTGGGTCCCTGTAAGAGAGAATGTCCAAGCAATGGACTCTGGATGAGAAAGGCTCTCAGTGGTCATCTGGGCTGACCCTCTCACCATTTATCCAACAGACATTTCCCTGAGTGCCTAGTGCATGTCTATTGTGTGTATCCCCTACTGGGGATACAGAGAAGTATGATTCAGCACCCACACCCAGGAACACACAGTCTGGTGGGAAGGCATATGTGAACAGATAACCGTATTGTGTTGTAAGTCGGACAAGGGTGGCACAAAGGTGTCAGGGATTGACTCTACCTGGGAAGGCCAGTGAAGACCATCATGAAGAGTTGATAAGGCACATGGGGAGAGGAAGGACACGGGAGCACCACGTCTTTGGAACCCTCTAAGTAACTTGGGAGACCTGAAGCTCAGAGCATGCGGAATGAAATGGTGGAGAGGAGGCAGGAAAGGTAGACAGCGCCCAGATCCTGAAAGACCTTGTATATGCAGAGGAATTTTCTTGTAGATTTCATAAAGAGAAACCAAGACCAAAAGAAGCCAAGTGACTCAGTTAAGCTTATACAGCAAGTTACGGGGAAAGCCAGACCTGAAACCCAGCCCTCTTGACTCCCAAGCATGAGCTGAGGAAGGCCAGAAGAGAGAACAGCCCATTCAATACTCCCTACCCAGAGAACTTAGAGTCGGTGGCTGGCCATCTTCAGAGCAGAGGATGTACTGTCCTACTCACTTGGCAAGTTACTCCCTACAAGAAAAACAGCCCTCCCTAACTCATTGTGTTTCTCTCTGCAGTGGGAGAGGGTTGGGAATCTATTCCAAACACACAATACAGTCTCAACGGAAAAAAAATAATACAACAGCAACAGTCCAGGAGTCAGACAAGCCAGGGTCCTGGAAGAAAGCCTCAGAAGGGGCTTCGACCCTATGCAGATGCTGTCTGCAAGCAGGGTGCTGACCAAGGCGGGAGAACAGAGATGAATCAAACTCCACCCCAAGAGTTCATCAGCCAAGCACAAAAGTAACTGTAAAATAAGGCAGACAGTGATAAGAGTCACAGAGATACAGATAAAGTGCAGTGGAAGTTCAGAGCAGAGAGAGGAGTCCGGGGTGTGGGTGGTAGGGGAGATTCAGATGAAGAGGGGTGTTTACTACCTTCCCCCCAAGAAGGGGGGGCTATCCTATCAGCTCTGGTGACTCCCAAATGGGGGCTGGGGAGAGAGCTGGTAGTGGATAAAGAAAGATGCTCAAATAAGGTCTCCTTTGAAGAATCCAGATGCTGGAGGGGAGGAGGCAGGCAGGCCTGCGTGTTTGGAGTACTGCCCCCGTATTTCAGAGGTAGGGAGAGGAGTGTAGGACGAGGAACCTAGGATTTCTATGTAGGGGCAGTAAGGCGGTCAAAAGGGAACAGAGCTGGAGGCCTTGCCTTGAAATGACATTTGCACAGCACACCCTGTGCTTATTTGGAATGTCCATTTGGGACTTTTTGTGGGGGGTAAGTGCACACTGAGGGAGGGGGACACACTAAAGTTTCCCTCTCTCAAGCCACCCTTCAGCTCTGCCACTGATAAGAAAGGATGCAGGGTGGGTGGGAGAGGAGTCTGCCAGGGCTCTAAGTCGGAGCTGGCAACTCCCATTACAACAGGAAAGGGAGATTTAGGATGGAGATGGCCACACCCCATCCTTGGGCCCCTGACACACAGCTAGACCCTAGCCATAGCCAGACCTGGAGGTGTGTGTAGCTGGGGGCTGAAAGCAGCACAAGCCTGGACGAGGCTCTGCCCACCACTTCCAACCAACCCCTTCCTTGCCCTTCCATCAAGAGTGGGGGTCAGCCCTGAGCGGACCCAGCGCTGCACACACACTTGCCCCTTGACTGCTGTGACACTTGTCACTGAGGGGAGGGTGTCCTCCACGTCCTGGCAGCGACCCACGGAAATTCGGAAATTAACATTTGGGGCACGAATTTGGTGACCAGTGACACCAAGGCCAGGCTCGGGGCGACCGGAGCGGGGGTCCCCACGCATGCCACACCCTCCTCCCCGCCGGGGCGCCGCCCCTGGTCTCCCACTTTTCCCTCCAATCTGGCCGGCGCGGCAGGCAGGCGGGCAGGCGGACCGAGCCCTCTCCGGCCCTCCGGAAGCCGCCGCCGGGGTCCCCGGCCCG
>NW_007726258.1:864699-893707 GCF_000696425.1 Galeopterus variegatus | reverse complement strand
CATTCCCTCACTGGCGGCGGCGGCGCCTCCTGAGGCCGCGCGAGGGAGCGGCGCGGCGCGTCCCTGCCGAGCCCGGGCCCGGCCCCGTCCCCGCCGCCTCCGCCGGAAGAAAGCCCTCAAACTTGGGCAGCCCGACTGGTTCCTCACCCTCCCCTCCAGCGGCCCCGAACCCTCAAGGCCTTGGATACGAGTCCAGGGGGCGGGGAGGGGGAGCGACCTCTCCCTTAACACCCTCGCCCGGCTCGCCAGCGCACTCGCTAATTGTTCGAGGGGAGCCGAGTGCGCTCCAGGTTGGGAGTGAGTGGACTTGCCGTCATTGTGGGTCCTTTAAATAGCTTCATTTTTTAAAAATGGCGTTCCTTAGGAGTAAGATGACAAATCAAGGGGAACAAACCGCAGTAAGGCTTCCTAGGGCATTTGGAAAATTGTGGACAAGCCAAAGGCCGTCACTGAAGCCTGCACCTAGATGTTGAATGCTTGTATCAGTTACAAACCAGAGACTTGTAGAAAGAGGCATCAAGGAGTTCTTTCCTCAAGACACCAAATATGCTACGGGCCAAAAATACGGAAATTGGTCATCCGTAGTGGGAGTAGTAACAGGTAGAGGGTAGGAGCATGCATGAAGCTGTGGTCCCTACCTCAAAAAGGAACTGGAGGAGGATCAAAAAGAGCTTCATTTTGATATCCCATCACCATGGGTCTCTCCAGTTGCTACGTTAAAAGATCAAGAGGGAACTTGGTGAGATTTGAAAGAAAAGTGTCTATGCAGGTTGAGCAAGGATGAACTTGTTTGCCAAAATCTGCAGTCATGGAATTAAACGGGACACACCTAAAACCTAGTGCTAGTTGACCCAGCACTAAATATCACCTTATGTGGGTGAGAAGGGACATGGAGTGCTTCCCCTGCAAGGGCAAGTGCAAACTAAAATGAAAGCATCCAAGGCAGGTTCAGATAAAGCCAGAGAGGGCCAGACTACAAAAGGCTGCTCACGTCCTTGGGTTACTGTCAGAATCTGAGACAGAATGGGCCAGGAAAGCTGTCATTACGTGGCTTGCCTCAAAATACCTATCTTATGATGACCACACCGAGGCAAGGGAAGATGTCCCATCAAATACTTATCCATCGACTTCCCTCCACCAAAAGGTGCCAGAGATCTATTAAAGATTTTTGGAGCATATGCAGATCTCCAAAGTGAGACACTTTGCCCTGTAAGCCAGTCAGAACTGAGTAGATGCATACAATTGAACCCTATGATGACTGTATTGAAAACAGGTAACTCCAAAAAGGACTTATCTATGCCTGGAACTTCAAGAACACCATTAAAAAGATCTCACAGTTAACTGGTAATGAATAAATACACTAATACCAGAATACAGTTCATATTCATGAATGTTTATTGAGTGCCTATATATGCAAGAATGGAGAAATGGTCCCTGCTCTCACAGAGCTTACAGTTTCATTACTTGACTAGATTAAAAAACAACTGCAATAAGCATTTGTCTTTGTCTAACCATCAGCAGCACTATATGAAGCAAATTTTTCACATTATTGGTCACTTACAGTGAAATTGTTAGGTGTGAATAAAACATAATTTTCTTTGAAATCTGTAATAATAGTGATGACAGTACGTAATGTCTGGCAAATGCAAATTTATGGCCTGATTCTTCATGTATCCAAGGGGCCTATTGAAATAAAGCACAAATCAGACGGGAAAAGCCTTAGTAACACAGGTCCTAAGAATACTGGTGTAGTTTATTATATTAAACTATCATAGTCTGACTTGAAAGAGCAGGAAACTTTCCAACAAAACTTGTGCAACATAATCGGTTTAATCAGACCTGCAAATCTCATAATCATACATGATCTCTCATGACAGGTAAATATGATTTACCTTTATGATTCCCAAAGGGCTCTAGGTGTGCATTTTTTAAAGCTTCTTAAAGACTCACAGCATAAGCGGCACATTAAAATTTAGTGAAAACTGCTTTTGAGGGCCGGCCCGGTGGTGCACTCGGTGGCCCTCCCGCCGAGGGTTCAGATCCCATATACAGACCAGTCCGCTCACTGGCTGAGCATGGTGCGGGCGCGACACCGAGGGTTGCGATCCCGTTGCCGGTCGCGGTACGGGCACGACACTTAGGGTTGCGATCCCGTTACCGGTCACGAAAAAAGACAAAAAAGGAAAAAAAAAAAAAACTGCTTTTGAGAGACATCTAAAAACTAAAATGATGAAAATGTCTAATTTTACTACATATATAGGTGCAGGGTTCGGAATCTAAACAGCATTCAGCAAAGTATATGGCTTTTTTGGGTTACAAAGGGAAACACTTTCTGGTTGGTTGTCAAACTAAATCATAATCTTCAAAGGTATCTTCTAAGGCCCAGTGGCAGGCACTTTCTTCACATGGTTCTATTCCACAAGTCATTACCTCTAGATGTCTACTCACGGAATGTCTGAAGGAGTTTTTTGGTTTTTTTTTTAATTTTAACTTCTCAATATACATTGTAGCTGATTTTCCTGACCCTTTCCCCATTCCTCTTTCCCACCTCCCTCTCTCCCCTCCCCCCATCATATCTGTTCACTTGTCTTAACAAGTTCAAAGAATTGTTGTGATTGTTGTGTTTGAATGAATTGTTTTGATTACACTGGCAATAACTTTTAGGAAAACAACCTATATTGATATCAAATAACCCCAAATCACCAATTTTATTAAGAGCAAAATGTTTTCTGAATTTACACTTGACAGGTTACCTATTTTTTATTTTGCCATTAAAAAACAAACAACCTCACACCAGAGGGAAGCTCGCTTAAACTCCAAGATAGCTTTTTTTTTTTTTTTTGCCGAGGGTAGAGAGATCATCTTAGACCACTGAACAAATGTCAACCCAAGGCTGTTTTTAGGTCAATTGCTTGGAACACAATCGACTTTTGCTTTTAAAAAGTCTGAAAGTACTACCTCAAAAGGCTACTTAACTCAGAATAAATTTGAAATGTACTATTTATTGAGAACTTACTAAACACCAGACACTTTACCTAATCTCTATTAAGGAATTTTCTTATCATTTGGTCTAATCATTTACAGCTGAGGAAGGCAGGCCTGTGCCAGAGTGTGAGTGACCCAGATCTGTCTGGCTCCAGTCTCTCCTCTTCCGTCCTCTTGCAGGCTGTGCACAGCCCCAGTGCTACTGCTGCAGCCATATCTGCTATTGCTTCAGTTGGTCATTTCCCTATTCCTCAGGAATAGCTCCTGCAAAGGGAGGCTGTGTAAGAGAAAGGAAGGGGGTAGATCTGAGCATTAAGAGACAGTTAACTTTGTTTGCATTCAAAAGGCACTTCCCGGAAGTGGAAGATTCACTTGGGTTTTTTATTGACCCACAGCACAGCCCCAGCCAGGCAACAAAAATAGGAGAGTACTTCAAAAAGTTCATGGGAAGATTCCATATTATCTTTTAATTCTATTTTTCCGTGAACTGTTTGAAGTACCCTTGTAGTTTACTTCCCTGGGATAATAGCTGCTATTTAAGATAGCCACCTTTCCTACTTTTAGGTTATTTTTCAGTTGAGTGTTCATAAGATAAGCATTACCAAAGGGAAAGACAACTGAAACAATTTTCCTTGGTTTCTTTCTTCACAGCTATGAAGAACAAAGAATTTTTAAAAATTTTAAATAAGTGACTGATAGTTCCAAACCATTACACACTTCAAAAAATCAAAGCATATGCTTTCTGAGAGACAGGCACAGAGATGTTTTGACGGAGCTTAATGCCTTTTTTGGAATACGCCAATACAGACGACTAAGAAGATAACTCCTTGGCAAGATAAAACCATTATCTCTTCTGAAATGGCAATTTTCTTATTCTTAAAAATGTTGTAGACTTCGTAATAAAAGCAGGAAACGATAAAATATCCTAACAATTTTCAAGTTAGTTTTTAATGTCATATATATATGAACACATTAAGGAGGGGATATCATCAGTAAAGTCAATCCCTCTACTAGGTCTTGCTGGAAGCTATACTGGCACCTGATTAAAATGAACTCTTTCCTACAACTAGGAGATTTTTTTTAAAAAGCTGAAAACAAAAAAAGAAAAAATCAAGAATAAAGGCACTTGATTCTGTTGGTCAGTAATTTTGATTAGCTTGAATTCTTTAACTGGTTGCAGGAGTTGGGAGCAAAGGTTCAATTGTTGCTGTCGGACAGGTCTCCCACAAGCTAAGAAGGCAGCAGGGCTGTGGGCCCCAGGCCTGGAGACCAGCCAGGTGAAGAAGCTCTAGGGAAAGGTGTTCAAAGATCATTTGAGATCCCTAATAGAATTGGCTTGGTTCACCTTCACTACACATTATTAAGAGCCACATAAGGAGAAAAAGCTCAAAAGCAAACCAAAATTTAAAACCTGAGCATTTTCAATGGGAATCAATGTTAAAGTTTGGATGAGTCTGTTTATCAACACATACTCAGCTTGGATATGTGGGCACTGTATCCTGACTGACCACCAAAAAGTGAGTGGTTAAGCAGCCTGGTCTTAACCAGCAGTCCCAGTACAAACCCACTAGTGCTCCTGGATCAGAGAAAAGCTTTCTGCCCACATGCTACGTCTAAGAAAGAGGAGGTACTGCCAAAGTAGTAGGCTGGAGCCCTCTAGCCAGACCAAGTGAGAGGCACCAGGTTCTACCTGTCCATTAACAAGTAGAGTAGATTGCTCTGATCTAAAACCTCATGTTCTTACAGCACCTACAATGGAAGTATTTCTTCTTGGCAGGGGTGGGGGCTTGGAGGGAGTGAACTGGGTGGAGAGGGGTGAAAACGTCCAAATGATGACTTTGACTGACAGGTGAAGCCATGTACATTAAGGAAATCAGGGCTACTCTCTCAATACTCACTGGATGGTAGGGCCTGCATTTCATCAAAACTTTATCTATTTATTTATTGTCCAGGGTGGGACACAAGTTACATTCAGAATGATTAGCAGAGAATCACAGCTCTCCAATTGTTTAACTTTTTGAAAGAACTACATACAAGACAAAATTAGAGAATTACATCCCTCTCATTTTTTTTCTTTCCTTATGAACAAAGTCAAAGGGAAACAAAATGAGTTATATTTATGTAGTTTTCAAAGCTTTCCAATAGTCCATTATTACTATTCTCATATTTGCTCTTAAGACATGTTTCAGAGAGGAATTACATCAACATTTTTAAAAACCTCAACGACTGAAATCCAAGGTTTGCTGTAATTGTTTTTGTATTTAGCACGTATTAGTCTATCATTATGAAAGCTGTTGTTAAACATTTATTTAAAAAAAATATTTACAATGTGGAACAAGTTTATAAAATTAGTGTGCAAAGTTAACTGTAAAAGGATAACGCTATTTGTTTAGAAACAAGCTGCCTCCTTGTTTACTTTTCCTTATTCTTGATATAAATTGGAGACATATACTACTTAAAAATAGTACTTTTTAAATAGTAAAATATACAATAGATTCCTGAGTATAACAAAAATATCTTGAAAATATGTGGCCATTTGAAGTATAAAATAGCAAGTGTGAGAATAGCAGGATTGTAAAACTACTGTTTGAAGGCTTATAAACAGTACAAAATAGTTTGCCTTTTCTGAGTGCATAATTATACATTGGTGCAAACAACGTCTCAAAATTTAATGGCTACAAATCTCAAAGATTTGCAGAAGTGCGCAAAACATGGAATTTCTTTAGTGTCATGCGAACTGAACCCAATTCCCGATTAATCCTTTCCAAACGATCTTCCAAGGCTTCCTAGGTGAAAATAATGGAAAAGTTTAATTAGAATTTACATCAAGTTCACTGTTTCCATAATTAGCACCAAACGGACCTCTCTTTTAGCAAAAAAAAATTAAAATTACAGATAGTTATTTTGTTTTCTACACAAATCATCTTATTTATATTATTCCTTTTAAACTGGACAATGTGAATCAGCTTTTCAACCATTCAAAATAACTGCTGCAC
Source organism: Galeopterus variegatus (assembly GCF_000696425.1). NCBI lineage: Eukaryota > Metazoa > Chordata > Mammalia > Dermoptera > Cynocephalidae > Galeopterus > Galeopterus variegatus. Next base: position 887,726 of record NW_007726258.1, on the reverse strand, counting down.
TTTAAAATATTGTCAATATGTTTCGCACATTGAGTATATGGAAATTCAAGTTACAGCAATACAACCAACTAGAAGGGGGATAATTCTTGGACCCACTGAACTGAGAACAGTAAGAGGAACCTAGAAGGCGATTTACACATTTCACCAGAAGAAAAGGACACATCTGACCGGTGCTGTATCCAACTTATATATACATCAAATAACTTTCTGCTGATAAAAATTTCTAAGTTAAAAAGGAAGAAAACACTGAAGGAGACTTTTGCAAAAAAAAAAGCAATAGATTTCACAATGAATTGATGTAACTGCTATTTTTAAATAAATAACACTATTGTTAAATAGTACTTAGAATATATATTTATCATTCAGGTACTTTAACATCTAATGGTGTCCTAAATAACACTTAAAATTTTTAACTTTAACAACTTTAAGTATAAAAGGATTATATGTTCACTATAGAATATTTAGAAGACAAATGAGCAAAAAGAAATAACCACTGTTTCTCTTTCCTATTTTTTCTGCATAAAATGATTTTTAAAAAGTACTTTTTAAAAAAGAATAAAAATGGAATCATTCATGTCATGAAATATCCTTCTACAACATCTTTTTGAATTAATGTACAATATTCCATCAGGTATAACATTTAACCAAGAATCTTTTAGTAGAAATTTAGGTCACCTCTAATTTCAAATTTCATAAGTAAGGATGCAATAAATTTCTTAAATGTATCTCTCTGCACGTATCTCTAAGTATTGCCTTAGGAATCATTCACAGAAGTAAAAACACTAGGTCCAAAGAAATGCAAAATTCTAAGGCTTTGGATATATGTCAGGTTGTAACCCAGAAAGTTTGTGACAATTTCTTCTTCTACCCGCAGTGTATGAGAATAAGCTTTTCTCCATCCTGAGAAGTGTTTTTTATTTTTTAACCCCCACCCCCATTTTAAAAAAAAATACCTGCCAAAATGACCATTTAAAAAAAGGTGTTACCTTTGTTTAAAATGCATATCGTTTGTATTCATTAGTGAGGCTGAACATTTTTTGTCGTTTTTTGCCATTTTACTGTTTCACTTATGAATCATGTAGGAGCATACTCAGCCCCATTTTGCTGCCATTTGTCTTCTTACTGGATTGAAACAGCTTTGACTTATATGAACAAAACTAATGCCCTTTCATCTTATTTTAAGAGCCAGAAAGAACTTATAATATTCATTATATAAAAATATATTAAGTATTTCAGATTGATTTAAAATCAGAGTATCAAAATTTTCCTTCTAGTTACCTAGTAAACAATTTTAAGAAGTTTCATCAGTTAATTGAGCCTAATAAATTATTGAATAAAAATTCAGAACAAAAACAATAAAAAAACTTAAAGTCAGAGTAAAACAGAAGTTAGAGATACAGTCCCTAGAAAAAGACCTCTGCTGTTTTCTTTGTGTCTTTCTGGTATCACAGATCAGTCTGAAAAGGATCTTTTACTAAAGTTAAGGCACTGAAAAGCCAAAACATGCAGTTATGTAAGAGATATATATTTGCTGTCATGCTTAAAATGTTACTAAAAGAGCAGATTTAAAATGTTCCATGGTTTCATGCATTTTAATTCTCTTTGAAAAGCAACTAAAAGAAATGCACATGGGCTACAACGCCTGCACCACCTCCTGCTGGATAATGGAATCACATTTCTCTCTCTCTCTTTTAACCACTATAGCTACTCCAGTTGCAAAGTGAAATCATATTACACGTTTACTAAATAGAAAGCAGTTCAGATTTAAACTACAGATTGGGGGGAACCAAACAATGAGGGAGATTTAATGTGGGAGCATTTAACTTAATGTAAAATTTGTTAAAAGGCATATTGTTATTTGCTCCCAAATTCATTTCTTGAAAATATAATGGCATGAACACCTTTTTCTCAGAAGTCTAAAGGTAAAATCAGTTTTTATTCTTCAAAGCTAGCATGCAGTTATAAAACAGCCATAATCACCAAACACTTGCTATAAAGACTAAAAGTTGTGACTGCTTCTTTGGTGTGTCTAACTTTCAGTGTGCCACGATTTTAAAAACTCCTCTTGGAAAAATGGAACATTGACCGGCATCAAGCCTCTAAAGCAGATTCAAGCTAAGACATTTCACCTGATTTAATCTTGTCTGTAAAGTGATTCGTCCTCCAGGAGAAGGCATTCGACTTAGTGCTGCCTCAATCTGTAAACACAGAAAAATGTGTTAAGTAAAAATAGAAGAATTCTAATTAGTGGAAAGGAGGATTATCACATAAAGTAGAAAGAAAATATTTCAGCCTAATATTTTCTTGACCATTTTATCTTACATAGTTCACTCTGTCATCAGTTAGTAACAACAGCATGGCTCAAATAAATTTCTAATGCAGCTTTGGTATGGTACTCCACGGTAATCTCTCAAGACAGGTTTAACTCAACAATTCTGACTTTCCTAGTTCAGAAAAAGATTTTTAAAAATATTTTTGTTTTTACCTGGTCCTTTTCTTTTGTAAGTTCATCAAAAAATCGCTCTGTTTCAGCTAGGGTCCTTATTTTTGCTGTATATTCAAAATCATTACCCTGTGGTGTCACTGAAACTGGCTTACACTGTTCACAGCTAACTGACGTATTCTTCTCCCAGACTGGTCTCACAGATACTTTCTTCATTCCATTTGGCATCGGTTCGGGGCAAGAGCTATGATTAACATGGTTGTCAGCAGCTTTTTCTGAATATTTTTTTTCTGTCAGAGAGGAAAGAAATTTCTTATATTTCTTATCAGTTTTTCCAACTGATCACATGCATATTAAATACGTATCCAACTTTACTTTCTGGAAATGGCTGTTATATGGTCAAAGTAAGTAATGCAAAGAGACAGAATAATCGATCATATTTACTCAGTGCTTTTTCTCCAAAGAATTCTAAAAGCTTTGCTCTCAGTTTAGCAATCTTCACGGCTTCCCTAAATGAACTTAAGCAAACTTTATGTAAACATAAGCGAACTTTAAGTAAATTTAAAGCAAAAAAAAAAAAAAAAAGGTTAAAAACTAAACACCACATCATATTTAGTGAGGAATACACCAACACTAAACAGTTAACGTTTGAGGGCCTGCCCAAGTGATTTCGCATATATTTTATAACTTTATTCCAAACTTAAAATAGAAATGAGAAAAAAAAATTACCCAAAGCCTAAGTTGCATATAAATTATAGAGTATAAAAGTAAAGAGAATAACTGAACAGTATGGCCCTGGTAATGAAACATTAACATTCCCTGTACCTCAGTTTCCCAACTTTACAATGAGGATAACAACAATGACTTAACAATATGAAGCATTATGAATGCTTATTTTTAGAGGCACTAGAGTGGAAAAATATTTAAGTGCAAGACACTATAAGATAATATTTAGAACCTTGAAAAGATACCAGAATCTCAAAAATGACCATTAATGACTAAAACCATAACTAATAATTTTTTAGGAAAAGATACCTTCCGAGTCATCTAGAGGAAGAAACTGGAGTTGTTTTCTTGGAATGGTACGTTGTAATGTAGACACAGGAACAGTATCTAAATCATCCAAAAGTATATCAAATCTATTGAATGAAGCAAGTTACTTGTGAGAAAAAAAATGTTAACTGATTTGCTCTATCTCCACTAGAAAAATGAGCTGGCACCAGTTAACTCACATATTTACATTTTTTCTTAAAAGAAAGCTGGTCATAATTTTCTAAAACTGAAATTTAATTACTATTTTCTAACACAAAATTATATTTACATACTAGAGACTTAAAGCACTTACCCATTTATTATCTCATTTGATCTTTATAACAACTTTATGATATAAGCAGGGCAGGTATTATTATCCCCGTTTTATAGAAGAGGAAACTGAGGTTCAATGTGCTTAAGTTATCTCCCCAGGGGCCTACCAGAACTGGGTCTATAACCAGGAGTCAACATCCTTCCCACCACAGCACACACTGCTGCCCACACTTTAGAGAGAAAACAATTTTCTCAGGAGCACAGGTAAACTTGCATTTAGTGCCAGGACCATACCAGGACAGCCCACCTTGTACAAATGACACAAAGGTTTCCCTGTATCATAAAACTTTTCAGGAAGGCAAAGAACTCTCATTCTACATCCATAAGCTGGATGGGGTGCTGAGGAGGTACATAAAATCTAGTAGTAAGTTTACATTGTTAAAAACTGTTTTCATGTATTGTAGTACTTTATTTTTAGTATGACTTTCATTTAAATTATTTAAATCCACAGAGTTCCCATTGATGACTGAAAAATTAGTGATAGCTACAGGCATAAGTCAACATTAAAAAAATATATGTATTTTATTCTACAATTTTAGAATACTTACTGAATTGGACTACTTTCATTTTTGCTAAGTAGATGACTAAATCCTGGGGACAAATTTTCTTTAGGAGATCGCTTTGGACTATAAGCCACAGTCACTGGTGTTAACATAATCTCTCTTTTTGCTATATAAGAAAACAGAAACATTTTTTGTCTTTTTATATATGTTATATTGGCAGAACATAGTTTCTTTTTCTTTTTTTTTTTTTCTAATTTTAAGGGGAATACAATTTCATTGTAAAACTTTGAGAGATAAGAATATACAAAATAAAAATAAAATAATTCATAATCCTACTATCTAGAGGTAACCACTGTTAACATTTTAGTATATCAGACTGTAGCTTCAGCACTCTGACTCAAAAACTGGTTTTTCAGGATTTTAGAAGTCAACTGGAAATAAGACGGAAACAACAGTAAAATAGTGAACATTCCTATAACACAGTAATACAAGAATCTCCTCAGCTGTTGTGAAAATGGAAATCAAGGACACAGAAATTCAATGCTTAAACTTTAAAACCAAACCTGTAACTGGCTAAAGAAAAAAGATATCTAATGCTGAGTAACTGAGGTCAAATATATAAGAAGCATCTTCTCTTTTCAGACTAGCTTGAATTAAATTTGTTTGAATTAATGTTTAATTAGATAGCTGTCTACTATCCCAAAAACTATGAGGTGGTATTAGCTACAAACAATTTACTGGACACACCAAAAAATCTCACTTTAATAAACTGAAATTTCTTCAGTTATAATCACAGTGTATCTGTGCAATCAGACAATTTTATTTATTGAACAAGATCATATTTAGGGATCCCGTGCTCAGAACACTCTACTAAGCACTGAAGAGAATACAAAAGAAACAGGAAACAGTCAAACAGTGTGCACCGCTCTGACGTACTCTTTTTGAGCACAACAGATACACATCTAACTCTTACTTGAAGTATTTGATTTACGATTTGAAGGTGGTAAAGATGATGATCTCTGTGAGGCAGAATTAAGTCTCTTTTGTCTCTGTTGCGCACATTTCTCTGGAGAACGACTTGCATTGACTGAAGCTTCACTTTGCCGAGGATTCACTAATTCTATATCAAATATATTTTTAAAAAAAAATTAAGACAAACCTAGCTTCAGTTATCTGCCTTTATAAGTTCTTCCACTTAATTTATGTTCTGCTCAAAGCATTTCTTCTTACTATCTAGGTTATAATGATTATTTGCAAACACATCACATTCTAATGATAAAAAAATGCTTGAAGAAAAATGTGGGAGTTTATAATGAATTGATTCTGGTTTCCTGCCTACAATTGGTATTCAAGGTGATTTTTTAAGAGAGAGTATTTTTAGAAAGCAGGTTACTTATTTATTTACTAGGAGAGACTGCTTTGGAGATGCAACACCAAAGATGTTGATGATAATGACTAACAGGTCTGAACAAGTAGGCACCGCAGAAAGTAAAAGAGAAAAGTATTGTTGACCTGGACCTATGAAAAAATACAGCATTAAAGATACTTGTCTTTTCTATAGATGTTCAATAACCAAGAAAGAGAATAGGAAATGTTACACTTCACTTTATGAATACAAAATGTCTGTCATAACTTTCTGACGTTAAGACAAACTGATGTAGGAAGTTTTCTAATATCAAGAATGCCATATAAGGGCCGGCCCGTGGCTCACTCGGTAGAGTGCGGTGCTAATAACACCAAGGCCCCGGGTTCGGATCCTATATAGGGATGGCCGGTTTGCTCACTGGCTGAGCGTGGTGCTGACAACACCAAGCCAAGGGTTGAGATCCCCTTACCGGTCATCTTTTCAAAAAAAAAAAGAATGCCATATAAGGGCCGGCCCGTGGCTCACTCGGTAGAGTGCGGTGCTAATAACACCAAGGCCCCGGGTTCGGATCCTATATAGGGATGGCCGGTTTGCTCACTGGCTGAGCGTGGTGCTGACAACACCAAGCCAAGGGTTGAGATCCCCTTACCGGTCATCTTTTCAAAAAAAAAAAGAATGCCATATAAGCATTTTTAATAATCAGATGTGATATGCAATTTGCTTTGCATAAAAGGTACATGTTATGCTAGGACTGTGATAAATTATTAACTTGGGGATTCAAATGTCTATGAAATCAGGCTGAAGCAGCAGTAAAATAAACTTTTTATTTTATTACCTAAGGAATTTAATTTTAAAGAAGGTAATATAAGTGGGGGGAAAAAGGAAGAAATCTGTATTTGTTGATATCAAACAAGGAATACTTACTACTTGAGGTGTCTTCTTTCTCTGTCTGTGTCCCCCAATTTTTAAATATTTTTTCTTCATCAAGTTCTTTTAAAGCTTTCATGATTGGTGTGTCTGAAGTCTCTCTCTGTTTTTTAATCAGTAAGCTTGTTGGTGAACTTCCAAGTGAAGAATCCTTTTCCGGAGGAGAATGGTACCTTAAATAATAATTGTAACACATACAGTGCGATGGACCAAAAGTTTGTGTCCCCCAAACATATATGTTGAAGCTCCAATCTTCAATGTGATAGTATTTAGAGGTGGGGCCTTTGGGGGAGGGGGTAATTAGGGTTAGATGAGGTCATGAGAGTGAGACCCCACTGATGGAATGAATGCCCTTATACAAAGAAGAAGAAACATGAGAGCTCTCTCTCTATACACACACACCAAGGAAAGGCCATGTGAAGACATAACCAGGAAGAGAATCCTCACCAAGAACTCACCCTGATCTTGCACTTCCCATGTCCAGAACTGGAGAACTAAGTCTTTGCTGTTTAAGCTACCCAGTCTGTAGTAACTTGTTACAGTAGCCCAAACTAAAACACATAGTTTACTGGGATTGGTAGGAGAGAGTAACGTGAGAGTTGACAATTACACTCCACATGAATGTGCATGCTTTACGATGCAAATAAATTAAAACAGAACCTGCATATAATAAACCAGTGCTTCCAAAGCCTTTTAACATCTAGCACATACAGAATTATACTATTTTGTATGGCAGTTGGAGTTACATGGCGGAGGCTGCTACTGGGGGCTCAGGCGATCTGGAGGGTGAGGGGATCAACATCTTGTCCTAACTGCAAGTCCACACTGTGCCACTGCACAGATGAGCGAGCTCTGCAGAGCCCATGAGAGTAAAATATCCTAAAAGAATTAGCTTTTCAAAGTAAAATAAAAATCAGGTCCTCAACATTAAGACAGTAAAGAACTAAAGAGATGGCTCTTTATACCTCTCTGAACATTTAAAAGCAACGGCAATCTCTAAGAAAACATAACATTCATAAATGGGACCCTTGCCAGAGTATCTTACCCAGGAACACAGGTTTCCTCCAGCTTGTTATCCACTTTACTGTCCTGGATGTCCAAAGGCTGGCCAGTAAAGATAGAATACTCTGCACCTGGTATCAGCCACTTCCGCCTGCTGACATCTGAAGTTGCTAGCGTGCTATCGGAACGAGAAGCAGGAGGCACTGCAAGGTTTGCACTTCAACTGAGACTGCACATGTGTACAAAACAGCCTTTCAAGTAGTATTTACATATTTGCACAGTAACTTAAAAACCACATATACCAATGCATATTTCGGATACATGAACTCTATTTTACAGTATGAAGATTCAATTAAACTGTTACTTTAGGTTTTTATTACTTATGAATATTCCCAAATTTCAGTCAAGATTCGAGTACTCACAGCTTTGAGCTTGCCCTCCTTGTCCCACCCAGGCCACCTACTACTGCCCTTCACACCCCTATAGCTCAGGTGAGGAGGGGAAGAAGGGCTGTTCTTGTTCCCTTCAGACCAGCCCTATCCAACAGAATTTCCTGCAAAGCCAGAAACTCTCCCTATCTGCACTGTCCAATACAGCAGCCACAAGTCACATGTTGCTAGTGAGACTGAAGAACCAATTCAAAAATGTTATTTAACTTTAATAATTGCATGTGGCCTCTGGTATGACTGTTCTGAAGAACGCAGTTCCAGAATATTGCTTCCCCCATGTTTCTATGGAAATCCTGCTTGTCTGAGGCTCACACTGCCGCACATTAGCCCTCTGGCCACTCACTGGACTTCAGAAGCCTTCTCATTTCTTCACACCTTCTCCCGCCCTCATGCCAGGCAACTTCATGAGCTGTCGCCAACTCATGCTCAATCATCCACCGCAGAGGACACTGCTGGACTCTGTCATCACCAGACAACACATCCCCTGTAGAGAACCAATCCTCTGAAGATTCCTCTCCTCTCTTCAGGCTCCCGTGCCCAAGCACTACCACAGCAATCTGACCGCAGGCCGCTAGCCCTTGGCCTCACCATTTTCCATCCATCAACCCCCCTAACTTTACCAGTTCCTCTTTATCTACACTGGAGTCCACACTCATGATAATTGCTCATTGCCTTGACCTCCTTTCCTCTCAGCTGATAGGCAGCAAGCCCCTAAGCCTGGCTGGTCTAAACTCCTCCAGCTGCACATTGCCAGAGCAGAGTCACCACCTGTGTAGACACATCAACACCCTCTCACGCAGCCACCCAACACTTGTTGGCAACACACCTTTCCATAATCAATGAGCTCAAGTCACTGATACAATTATCTTACACCCTCTCCACTCTCCTCAAACCTCTTGTTCTGGTCTTCACTGTCAGGTGATAACCTCCAACTAAACTTCAAAAGAGAAAATAGAAGCCACGAGGCAAACCATGAGATATGTCGTCTTTCTCTTAGCTCCCTTTCTCAACTGAACTGTTTTTTTTTTTTTGTCCTTTTTGAGACCGGCCGCACTGCACTCAGCCAGTGAGCACTGTGAGCGCACTGGCCATCCCTATATAGGATCTGAACCCACAGCGGGAGCGCTGCTGCGCTCCCAGCGCCGCACTCTCCCGAGTGCGCCAAGGGCTCGGCCCTCAACTGAACTTTTTAAGAGCTGCCTCTTTTATCTATTTTTACTTCAACTCCCAGTCACTTTTCCTCATTTTTTAAATTAAGAAATACTTCAAACCTTCTTAGAAAAGTATAAAGGATACTATATAACAAGCACCCACTTACCCATTCCCAGTTTTAACAAATGCTAAGATCTTGCCATATTTGTTTTTAGTAAGACATAAAATTTTACAAATAGTTGTATTTTTTATTACATAAAGGGCTAAATGCACGCATCCTTTTAATGCTGCTTTTTCTAGTCAACATGGATAAATCTCAAACATAATGTTAATACATACAGCTCTATCATTTTAATCATTTATCCACACTATAAATATATCACAAATGACTTATCATTTCTCCTGGTGGTGGATGTTAGTTTTTTATATATCACCTTTCGACAATGCTAAAATTAACATGTGTAAGAATTCCTCTAAGGTAAATATCTAAAAATGAAACTGTGGAATTTGGGGTGTGCACATCTTCAGTTGTGCTAAGTTTCAGTCAACAATTAGCTTCAGCACTCTTATTTCTTCATACCTTTGCCAAAGCTACAAAATGATCAGATTTTAGGTTCTGACCTGTTTGATAGTGTGAATGGTATCCTATTGTTTTTATTTGCATTTTTCTTGTTACTCATGACAATGAGCATCTTTCCATTTTTACTAGCCATTTAGGTTTGTTTTTCTGAGAACTGCTTATTTGTATTCTTTTATCATTTTTCTATTAAGGAGGTTATCTTTTTCTTTCTTTTTTTTATATTTTATTTAACTTTTTTTTTTATTGGTTATGAATATTCATGGGGTACAAAGCTGACCATCACCACTTGTGCCCTAGATGTGATGGCCAGATCAATACAGGCAGCATGCCCATTACCATAAATTGTGATCATACCCCGTGTGTCCCCCACCCAATTAATCCCCCACTTCCCTCTCCCTTCCCCTTTCCCCACTCCACTTTGTATCTCTAGGTATACTCTCCCTCAGCAAGTCCAATGCACCACTGTGGTCTTTCTTTCTTTCTCTCTTAGCTCCCATTTATAAGTGAGGACATGTGGTATTTTTCTCTCTGTGCTTTGCTTATTTCACTCAACATGTTTCTGAAGAGGTTGTCTTTTTCTTATTGATTTGTAAGAGGTCTTCTGTATCCTGGATACTCATCCTTTATTGGTTGCAATTTACTTTAAAAATATAAAATACTTCAAGCACGCATAAACATACTTACAGGTAATACTCATGCACAACCATCCAGCTTTATAAAATCTTGATTCTTTGTTATATATCCTTTAGATTTTTAAAGAGTGGAATACTACAGATACAACTAAAGTCCCCAATCTCATTCTTCCCTCCCCAAAAGTAACCACTTATACTAAGTTTGTGTTCAGCATTCCCATGCGTGTTTTTATACTGTTGCTATATTTGTATGAACCCATAAGATACGTAAAACTGTTTTACATGCTAGAGTTGATATAAATAGTATCCTATTCCTTCTGCAACTAGTTTGTCGTTGTTCCATATCATGTTAAGATTAATCCATGTTGACAGTCTAGTCAGGAGCTGGCAAATCTTTTCTGTAAAGGGCCAGATAGTATATATTTTAGTTTTTATGGGCCAGTGTCCATAGCAACCACTTAACTGTTGTTATGCAAAAGCAGCCACAGACAATACATATATGAATAAGCTTGCTTGTGTTCCAATAAAACTTTAATTATGGACACTGAAATTTGAATTTCATACAATTTTCACATGTCACAAAATATTTTTCTTTGATTTATTTTTTCCCCAAACATTTTAAAACGTAGAAACCATTCTTCTTGGGCCTTACAAAAACAGGCAGATTAGGCTGGATTTGGTCCCAGGCTGCAGTTTGTCATCTCCTACTCTACTTCATGTACTGTCAGGCTGGTAGAGTCATGCATAAGAATATCGCAATGTATTGATTTTCCAGCTGTTAGACATTTAGGCTGTTTTCATTCATTCTTCAATACATTTCTATCACTCTATCCAAGCTGTTCTCTAAGTCATCAATAGCCTCCAGCTTGTAAATCCAATAGACTCTTCCAGTCTTCATCTTACTTGACCTCTCAGCAGCACTCATACTGATGAGTGTGGCTGCTTCAGTTTCCTCCTAGTTTTCTAGCAGCTCTTTCTCAGATTCATTTGCCAACTCCTTCTCTAACCAACATCGAATTGTTGGGGTTCTTCAGAGCTTTGTCCTAGACCCACTTCTCACTGAACACATTCAATTACCATCCATCTTATAGCTTTAAGCTTTAAGTGGTCTAGAAATAGATGACTCCAGGGCCGGCCCGTGGCTCACTCGGTAGAGTGCGGTGCTGATAACACCAAGGCCGCGGGTTCGGATCCTATATAGGGATGGCCAGTTTGCTCACTGGCTGAGCGTGGTGCTGACAACACCAAGCCAAGGGTTGAGATCCCCTTACCGGTCATCTTAAAAAAAAAAAAAAAGAAATAGATGACTCCAAAATTTATAGCTCCAGCCTAAGACCTTATTTCTGAGCTTCAAACTCAAGTTTATAATTGTCCACTTGATTTACACATGGAATCCACATGAATCTCAAACAAAAATATTCAAGATTGGGGCCGGCCCGGTGGCGCACTGGATAGTGCGCCGCTTGGGAAGCGCGGCGGCACTCCCGCCCGAGGGTTCGGATCCCACATGCAGACCGGTTCCCGCTCACTGGCTGAGCGAGGCGCAGGAGCGACGCCGAGGGTTGCAATCCCGTTGCCGGTCCCCGGTCCGGTACGGGGGCAACACTGAGGGTTGCGATCCGTTGCCGGACACGGAAAAAGACAAAAGACAAAAAAAAAAAAAAAAAAATATTCAAGATGGAAATCTGGTCTCTTCCCTAGTTCAACATATGGCTCCTTTAGTTGTTCAAGACAGAAAACAAGGAGTCATTCTGACACCTCCTTTTCTCACTTTGCCATCCAATTCACACCATGTTCTATGGATTCCACCTCTAGTATCTCTCCCCAATCCTTCTCTCTTGTCCATTTCTATGGCTATCATTCATATAACACCATCTCTCTTCTAGCACTGCAATGACCTAACTAACATCCCTGCTACCACTCTTTTCTTCTCCATCTTCTCCTCATGGGAGGTATGTTTAAAAAGTAAAAATCGGGTGACATAGTTTTACCATAGAAAACCCTTCAAAAGCCTTCCCAATGAACAGAGTAAAATCCAAACTCTTGACCATGGCTTAGGAAACTATGTGTGATCAATCTATTATTTCATTCAGGGCTACTTTACCTCTTGCTGGGAATATTCAGGCCACACTAGCCCCTCCTAGGTTCTTCAAACATGCTAAGCTCTTTCCTACCTCAGTACTCAGGAAGGCTAATTTCTCTGCCTGAACCCATCCCCATCTCTCACCCCTCCACGCTTCCCGCTCCAACAACTCTACACACAGTTTACTTCTCTGCTTCCATGTTACCTGCACAGAAAGGCCTTCCCTGACCCCCCCAACCTTAGGCCCCTCCTTTGTTCTCTCTCACACATTCAATTTGAGTTACTTAGATAATTTTTTATTTAAAGAATTCATTATGTTCTACTAAGATTTATTAACAAAGATCTAGAAAAAGTTTCTCATTTGACAATTACAACTTAGAAATGTTAAAAATTACAATTTAAAATAATTTCTGATCATCAAAACTGTGAGTTTATCATCTACTTAATCTTTATTTACATCAAAATCATAATAAAAATCAGTTCTAATATGAAAAAAACTTATTCTTGAAATGTATCATCAAGATAATGCTCTGAGATTATAGCAAAGTTAATTCTTTCAGAACTAAAAAAACTGAAAAGAAAAACCCATACAACCTAATGAAGACCCATCTTCATAGGTCTTTCCATTAACATGGGGATAAAATGTCCGGAATTTTAGATTTAAAGACCTTTTGAGATGTTCTAGCCCAGTGTCCTTGTTTTTACAAATCATAAAACTGAGCTCCAAAAAAAATAAGACACAGCTGGGCAGAGTCAAAGAACAAAATACATTCCAAGTTTCCTTACTCCCAACCTGATTCTATTTCCTCATTTTGGCAAAAGCCTCTGCATGAGAGCATTTACTATATTCAATACATTTTTTTTTTTTTTACACATCTAACTTTTATAATAGCATTTAACTCTGACCTTATGATTTAGAGAGATGAGCTCCTCATTTTAATAGAAGTGTACATCTACTTCTACCTTTACAGAGATTAAATGAAATAACTTACTTGGCACGTGCAGGTCTCATGTGAGTATTAGAATTATGACGAAGACTTAACATATTTTCGTGTTCTACTTGCTTGACCTGAGCTTCAAGTTTTGAAATCGTTCTAATTCAAAAGCAATAAGATAAATTAAGTACATTTCGACAAATTCAAAATATAGCTCAACTACTAATTATTTAACAGACCCTCCTAGAAAAGGGGTGACAAGAGTTGCCTGTCCATTAACCTTTTTCATAGTAAAACACTACCATTAAACTATAAAAAGCTGAACAAAATCAGGGAAAATAAAAAGCAAATACATTAAACTCTACAAAGGAGCATTTCATATACCATACCTAAAGAAAAAGTTATATAAATTTGACTACAGATCAAAACATACAGGATATAAGTTAAGTTAAAAAGTAAATTCAAGTATCAAATAAACTGCATTCTAACATATTTAATTCTAGCATGTATGTATTCATGCACACAAAGTATAGGTAACACTTTCACAAAAGAGGAAGCAGGCTTAACTTCCAAAAACAGAGCTATTAAAAAAAACTTTCTAATTTTTAAAAGAGGCAAAGAGGCAAAAAAAAAAAAAAATCACAAACAACTCTCAACTTATAGGCAGTTCATCTAATTTGTGCCATATTTAGAATAAAAGCCACTTTCCAAGTTTACCAACAGAAAATAACTACTCTGGACAATTAATTGTTTTGAGGATATCCCTGCATTCTTACTGTTCTTTTAAGCTTTGTTTATGTCTTCATCTAACCATTTAAACTCAAATTCTTATCTACACTGATGCAAGGAAGGTTTGAAAAGAATAGCTCTGAGAGGGAGGAAAGGTGGAATTGGTAAAGGGACACGAAAATCAACTATATATTGTTGTATACTGATAAATTAAAATAATAATAATAAAAAAGAAAAGAATAGATCTAACAAGGCTGATGTTTTAGACCAATCTGATAAGAAAGCTATCACTAGAAATGAATTAATCACAGAAAAGAGTTATTAGGCAGATGAGAAACCCAGATAGCTTTTCTGTTCTTCTGTATAGGAAGACCTTAAGACTGCAGTAAAATTTATAAATAAGGGGCATTACTTATATCCAAATACAAATACAAAAATATGCTCTAAAACCAATTTAGATATTTCTAATCATTTGCAATAGGGACCATTTATGACTCTGTTCCTACCTAATTAAGCAAATCATATCATTAATATATATGATATATTAATATTGTATTAAAAACCAGGTCTTTAAGAAAGTAGATGATCACAAAGTTGGCATGAATGCTGTTTTCTCCTTGGAGCACAAACAGAAATCAGTGAACTAGACTGCTTCTTAAAATTCTTCACAATGGATAAATATCATTTAGATTTTACCTATGCTGAGAAAATACATAATGTTTGGGGAAATGCACACCTATGAGTCACAACCACCAATACGTTCTAATCACTTAAAAATTTTCTCTGGCTAAAATCAGATGTATTTCGGGCCGGCCCGGTGGCGCACTGGAGGGTGCGCCGCTTGGGAGCGTAGTGGCGCTCCCGCCGAGGGTTCGGATCCCATGTGGAGACCGGTTCCCGCTCACTGGCTGAGCGTGGTGCGGGCACAACGCCGAGGGTTGCGATCCCGTTGCCGGTCAGTAAAAAAGACATAAAGGAAAAAAAGGAAAAAAAAAAAAAAAAAATCAGATGTATTTCCATATCAGGGGAAGATAAGGATAAAACTAGTTCTCAAACTGTTTAAAAATCCTCAAAAAAAACTTCCTTTTCATCACTTTCACTAAGACACATAAAAGAACAATTAGAGGTATTTATTAGTAAAATAATACATTTTTACCTTTTTAAATCAGAAATCTGAGTATGTGCATCAAGCAATTTGTTCTCAGTTGTATTTAATGTATCCTGTGAAAATAAAGAAAAAACTCAGATAACTGAAGATAGAGATATATCCTTTTATTTAAAAAATGCATAATAAAAATAAAATAAAATAAAATGCATAATGCAAAACAAACCTAAGGCTAAACCAGCTAGCTACAAATTAAACAGATACTCAGCAAGCATGGAATCAACCACAGAGCCAATACAGATAATTCAAAGGAAAAATGACAGCACAAAACACGGGCCTATACAAGCAGCTCTGTGTAAGTCCACTGTGTAACATGTATAGCTCATTATGCTTTGCTTAACTAGAGACAACCCAGCATTAAAATGGACATATTTTAACCACAAACTTGACTAAAACCTCAGTAGAATGGTAAATAAATACCTTCAATAATGAAATTCCCAACATAATGTGATTCGCTCCTGAATCCCCCAGAAGCTGTGCAGGCCATCTCACTAACCTTCAATAATCACAACCCTGTGTTTTATGCAACAGAGATACCTGGACCTCACTCACAGCATTATTGTGGGGTTTTACTGAATTCAAATACACAGTCCTCACATAGAGATTTAATTAAGAATTCAAACATAATCAATAACAACATAATCAACAACCCTACAAAAAGCTAATGCTTTGAAAATCAAAACTTTATACTTAAACAATATTAAGTAATTGTTTGCATCTGTATGATAACTTAAACTCTTCTAAAAATTCATCTCAAATGGAATAGCTATTCGATAAATATTTGTTAGGTTCGTTAAATAATCTAACATACTTGTGAGTCAAATAGGGCAGATATTTGAAAATAGGGATATCCACACAAAGAGGATAAGCAAGTGGTCTAGCCCAAATAACTACATGGTGTAGAGGAAGGAGAGAATGCAGGAGGAGGACAATGGATCAGATCTTGATTCCCAATCCAGTGTTTTTGCCCCTATATAAAATCCAGAACATGAACGATCATCCATTACCTTTATTCTTCCATGTTCTTTTCCAAGGGATTCATACTCTCCTAAAAGCTACAAGGAGAAAACAAAGAATTGCACCACAAAATTAAACTTTCTAATTCATTTTTTAATATTATTTATTATTAGCATATTATTACAAATCGTGATTTTTCTTTATGCCCTTTACCCAAACTATAACCATTTTAATATCAATACTGAGGGACAGTCTACAAAATAACTGCCTGTACCCTTCCTTCAAAAATGCTAATGTCATGACAGAGAAAGGTTAACAAAGAATTGATGATTCTGGGCCAGCCCGGTGGCGCACTGGATACTGCGCCGCTTGGGAAGCGCGGCGGCGCTCCCGCCAAGGGTTCGGATCCCACATACAGACCGGCCGCTCACTGGCTGAGCGAGGCGCGGGGGCAACACTGAGGGTTGCGATCCCGTAGCCGGTCCCGGTCCGGTACGGGTGCGACACTGAGGGTTGCGATCCGTTGCCAGTCACGAAAAAAGACAAAAAGGAAAAAAAAAAAAAAAAAAAAAGAATTGATGATTCTGTGTAGAGGAATTACAACAATTCCTGATATTATTCTTGCAAGTTTTCCATAAGTCTTAAGTTATTTGAAAATAAAAAGTAAAACCAAATAATATCGATAAGTATTTTAAAAGACTAAAATTTATGTGCATTGTTCTTTTTTGAATTGTTGGATATTACTTTTTGCAGAGTTAATTCTACAGAGAAAAGATACAATGTCAAAAGTCTAATATAATTAGGTAATTTATTTTAAAATACGCATGTGGGACTTCTAGTTAAAGAAGAGTCATCACAGAATTTTCTCCTCTTCATCCTGAGATCCCACTAAATTAACAATGAAGAAATCAAAGAAAAAACAAAAGAGGTGACAGTAACAGGTGAGAAATTTCAGTAAGTTTTAGAAGATCGAAAAGGAATAAAAAGTACCTTAGCAGGGTGGAGAGGGCTACAACCTCAAGTGCCTGAAAAAGAGAATGCTGATGGGAAGTGGGTTGATATCTTCATAACCCTGAGAGGCTCAAAACTTGAAATTCAGGTTCAGAGGTGGACATGATTGAAGCACAGGGCTGACCATAGGGAACTGTTTGAAATTCCTCAAGGAGTAAGAGCCCAGCACCCTCCCCAAATCCCACACAGCACAGACTGTTCAACCAGGTGACAGGACACAGGAGAAACTGAATGGGAGAAAAACAGAACTTGGAAAACCCAAATATAACAGAGGAGGGGGAGGCAAAGGGATAAAGAGAAAATTACTAAGTAAAAAAGTCTCCAAAAAAAAAAAAAAAAACTTGACTCCCCTCCTCCACTGCTACCACAGCCTGGCTGATAGGTCCCAGGCAAGAAACTGGAAGTCTTTTCTTTGGAGAAAATGGAAAAACCCTAGAAAAGAGGCCTCAACATATTCACATCTGGAGGTCCCCTAACAAAATGGCTGGTGCATCACTCCACAATTGCCTGCAAGCAATTAGTTCCTGGAAGCTCTCAGGAACTAAGTCCCATCCATACACCTAGAGTTTTGCAATAGCTTTTTACTGCCTCACGGGGAATTTTGTGAGCCTGCAAAAGAACATTTAAAAAAAAAAAAAAGGCATTCAATATGAAACAGATTTCAAATCAAAATTAAAAGTTAACTCAGAATAGTTAATAGTTTTAATAGATTAAAATTTTAATAGATTTAATAGTTTAATGGATTAAAACTAAAGAAACAGTCAAAATAAAGCCATCACTAATATCCTCAAAAAATGACAATGTTAAGGGCCGGCACGTGGCTCACTCAGGAGAGTGTGGTGCTGATAACACCAAGGCTGCAGGTTCGGATCCTATATAGGGATGGCCAGTTAGCTCACTGGCTGAGCATGGTGCTGACAACACCAAGCTAAGGGTTACAATCCCCTTACCAATCATCTTTAAAATAAATAAATAAATAAATAACAATGTTATATTCATAAAACAAGAACAGAAAGCTATGAAAAAGCAAAAAAAAAAAAAAAAAAAAAAAAAAAAAAAAAAAAAAAAAAAAAAAAAAAAAACTCTTAGAAACTAAAAATGAGATAAGAAATCAATTGAATATTAAGACCAGAAGATAAAGAAAAAAAGAGGCCATGATGAAAACTAAAACATATCTCAGAGAATAAATCCATGCAATACAACATTTGCTGGTAAAAGTTTCAGAAAAAGAAAATAGAGAAAAAAGAGGTAAAAAATTAATAGAGAAATAACACTGTCAGATTTTGTAAAACTATAGAACATTAATTTCCAAATTGAAAGAAGAACCTCTGTCCCCAAATGAATGAATCAAGTCCTACAATAAGGCATACTGTTACAAAATTTCAGAATTCCAAGGATAAAAAGATGCTAAAAAACCTCCAGAAGGAAATAAAGAGAACTACATTCAAAAGGAATAAGAAACATTATTATTAAATGCAATGTGTGATCTTTGACTGGACTCTGGATTAAAAAGCAAAAACAAGGGCCGGCCCTGTGGCGCACTCTGGAGAGTGCGGCACTGGGAGTGCAGCGACGCTCTCGCCGCGGGTTCGGATCCTATATGGGAGTGGCCGGTGCGCTCACTGGCTGAACGCGGTGCAGACACCAGGCCGAGGGTTGCGATTCCCTTACCGGTCACGGAAAAGACAAAAAAAAAGCAAAAACAAAACATCTAAAAAGGATATTATTTAGACAACTGGGGAAATCTGAAAATAGACTGCGTTTAGATAGTATTATATCTATGATAAATTGATATTAACTAGTATTATATTGCATATTAGTACAAAATTGTACATTAACTAGAATTGTATTAATGTTAAACTTCCTGAGGATGAAAATTATATTGAGATTATGCAAATGTCCTTGTTCTTAGGAGACACCTGTTGAAGTATTTAAGGGTAAATTATCAGTGTCTGTAATTTACTCTCAAACAGTTCAGCAAAAGGAAACAGTTTGTATCTCTATAAAGACAAAGCAGGTCAAGATGGAGGAATAGACAGTCCCCAGTGTCACTCTCTCCCACAAATCAACCAATTTACGACTATAGAAAAGCAACAACAGTCAAGCTGGGTCTGCTAGAGCTCAGGGGAAGAGGAGGAGAGACCTACAGAGTGCACGAACATGGAAGAAGCCATGATGAGAGAAAGAAAAAACCACTCTGACCATTTCATGCTGTGGCCATTTTAAGGCTGGAGCTGCTGAGCACATGGAGCAGGAACTGGTAGCAGGAGCTGGCAAAAGCCGAAGCTGTGCCCTTTGGATGAAGTTGCTTGGAGGTGGCAGGGGAGAAGAGAGTCTTGGTGGCCCCCAGGACAGCAAGACCACTGATAGCGTTCCCGTGGACCCACATAGGAGGAGCCACAACAACTGAAAAAAAAGGAGCTACTCAGAGGCCAGCGAGTCATCGCAAGGGACCGGCCCACAGCCTGTCCCATGGCAAGTGTTTGGAGCATGGGCAGTACGGGAGATGGGCCCACTGGGGGGACACTGGGGCACAGCAAGGACAGCTGACCTGCACCCCTATCAGTGAAGGACCACTCAGAGGAGACTGGTCAGGAATATAGAATTGTATAGGGTGCAGTTAGACGAAAAGACTCAGGCCCAGATCAGAGTTTCTACACAAACCAGGTGCACTGGGTCTCTGGAGAGCTGGAAGAACCTATAAAGTCAACCATTAAAAACTGAGCTGCACAAAAAGCCTTCTCGAGGGAATCAGCAGCAAAGCAGCAATTTAGCTAAACCACCCAGTTCAAGTACTGGCCCCCAAAGAAAGCTCCCCCATTTTAGAAGTAAAGAACAAAAAATTAGTTCCAGCCCAGGAACACCACCAGGGCCTCGGGGCTCACCCAGAGTCCCGAGGCTTGGAGCCAGGGACTGGATCCCCCCTCTCACAACCAGGCACAGTGCCAGCACCTTGGGGCCTGCCCAGGGACCTGAGGCATGGAACCAGGGACCAGACCCATCCACACAACCAGGCACACTGCCAGCACTAAGGAGCATGTCAAAAACATCACCTCCATGTGGGTGGCCCACCACAGCCACCACACCAACCACGGGTGCTGCAAAAGCAGCAAGATGCCAAAACCACCATGCAGATGGTCTGCCAGCCACTGGAATGCATTGACACAAGGAGAGTCACCAGCAGAGACCAAAGAAGAGAAGAGGATGTTTCTCTCCACAAGCCCATTCCAGAGTGACAGAAGAAGCATCTGCTCTACGATAATATTGGGGGACCTGAATACACCTCTCAGCATTGGACAGATCATCTAGGCAACAAATCAAGAGTAAACATTACTCTTTCAGGAGGAGAGAAGAAATCTAGGGTAATTAGAGGTGGGAGGGGGAGGGGTGAGAGGGATAGGGAGAGATTGGACAAGGGGCATAAAGAATAAGTACAATTTGGGTGTAGCTCCGCCCCCGGCATTGGCGCGAGATCTGAATCTTGGCGGAGGCGGTTATGACAGTGCCCTGAGGCGTCCAGAGCCTGGTTCCAGTGTCCTGTTCGCTCGGTCTCTTCAGCAGCCATGAGGTGGAGAGGCCAGGACAAGGAGGCCTGCAGCGTCTGGCTGGACGCAGCAGCGCTGAAGAAGCAGAAAGTGCAGACTTCCAGTCAAGATGGCAGAATAGACAGTCCCTAGCATCACTCTCTCCCACAAATCAACCGATTTACAACTATAAAAACATAACATCGGGGCCGGCCTGGTGGCGCACTGCTACAGTGCGCCACTTGGGAGCGTGGCGGCGCTCCCGCCAAGGGTTCGGATCCCACATACAGACCGGCTGCTCACTGGCTGAATGAGGTGCGGGTGCAACACCGAGGGTTGCGATCCCATTGCCGGTCCGGTACGGGCGCGACACTGAGGGTTGCGGTCCGTTGCCGGTCACGAAAAAAGACAAAAAGGGGAAAAAAAAAAAAAAATAACATCAAGTGCATATGGAATGGAGAGACGTCCAGCGGGGCAGGCAGACGCTCCACGGAGACCACATGCCCTGCAGGGCCACTGTCACACGATCCAGCAGATAGGCTTCACTGCTACCACCTGGCTCCATTCCCAGCCCGGCCCAGTGCGGACGGAGTGGGGAGACGTCCAGCAGGGGAGGCAGAGGCTCCGCAGAAAACACACACCCTGTGGGGCCACTACTGCACGATCCAGCAGGTAGGCTTCACCACAGGCACCTGGCTCCATTCTCAGCCTGGCCTAGTGTGCACGGAGCAGGGTGACATCAGGCATGGGAGGCAGGAACTCCACGGGGACCACACCGCTGGCGTGGGATCCAGCAGCCCAGCCCAGTGCACGCAGAGCAGGGAGACGTCCAGCGGGGTAGGCAGAAGCTCTGTAGAGACCACACCACTGCCACGCGATCGAGCATCCCAGCCCAGTGCATACGGATCAGAGAGATGTCCAACAGGGGAGACGGAAGCTCCATAGAGACCACACACCCTATGTGGGGGCTGCCACCGTGTGATCCAGCAGCAGGTAGGCTTCGCCACTGCCACCCAGCTCCATCCCAAGCCTGGCCCAGTGCGCATGGAGCAGGGAGACATTCAGCAGGGAAAAGGGAAGCTCCACAGAGACCACACGCTCTGCGGTGCCTCGGCGCATCCCAGCAGCCTGGCCCAGTGTGCACGGAACAGGGAGACATCCAGCAGGGGAGGTGGAAACTCGGCAGAGACCACACACCCTGTGGTACCACCCCGTGACCCAGCAGTCCAGCCGAGTCCAAGCTAACCAGAGAGGTGGCTCCCTGGAGAGGCCCAAGACCCAAGGCAACCACACACTCAAGGCACTAGTGGCCAACTGAGCAGTCACTGAGGTAGCCATACCAAATTGGCAACCCCAGCAACATCTTAGTCAGACAACAGTGTCAAACCTGTGGACTGTGAAACCCCCTGCCGCAATGAATAAACATCAAAGAAAAGATACCAGAAATACAAAAAATCAAGAAAGTACACCACCAAAGGGTAATAACTCTCAAGCTCTAGATCCTACACAACAAGAAGCCCCAATGTCTGACAAGGAATTTTAAGTGATAATTCTAAGGAAACTAAATAAGGTACAAGAAAACTCAGCTAGGCAACATGATGAAATGAGGAAAAGTATACAGGACCTGTAAGAAGAAATGTGCAAGGAAATCAATGCCCTGAAAAAGAATGTAGCAGAGCTTGCTGAGCTGAAGAATTCATTCAGTGAAATAAAAAATGCCAAACTGAAGAATTTATTCAGCGAAATAAAAAACACAACAGAGAGTTTAACCAGCAGGTTTGCGGAAGTTGAAGAGAGAACCTCGGAACTTGAAGATGGGCTGTTTGAAATAACACAAGCAGACAAAAAAAAGAAAGAAAAAAGAATTAAAAACTTTGGAAAAAATCTAAGAGAGATCAGACAACCTTAAGTGCTGAGATATCAGAGTCATGGGTATTCCAGAAAGGGAGGAAAAAGGAGATTGCATTGAAAACATATTCAACACAATAGTGGCATAAAACTTCCCAGGTATAGGAAAAGATACAAATCTTTAGATTCAGGAAGCTCAAAGATGCCCAACTGTATTCAACCCTAAAAGGTCTTCTCCAAGCCATGTTATAGTCAAATTCGCAAAACTCAAAGACAGAACCTTAAAAGCTGCAAGAGAGGGCCGGCCCTGTGGCGCACTGGATGGTGCGCCGCTTGGGAAGCGCGGCGGCGCTCCT
>NW_007726258.1:864127-864344 GCF_000696425.1 Galeopterus variegatus | reverse complement strand
ACTTCCCAGGTATAGGAAAAATCACAGATCTTCAGGTCCAGGAAGCTCAACGATCTCCAAACGTATTCAACCCAAAAAGGTCTTCTCTAAGACATGGTATAGTCAAATTAGCAAGACTCAAAGACAAAGAGAGAATCTTAAAAGCTGCAAGAGAGGGGCCGGCCCATGGCTCACTCGGTAGAGTGTGGTGCTGATAACACCAAGGCCACGGGTTCAG
>NW_007726258.1:828876-861799 GCF_000696425.1 Galeopterus variegatus | reverse complement strand
ACACACACACACACACACACAAAAAAAAAAAAAAACGGGGGGGGAGAAGAAGAAATAACAATTACAATTCCTTGAAGTTGACATGACAAGTGAACAGAAAGGACATTGTTGGGTGGGAGGGGGAAGAAAGAGGAGGGAGGGAGGTTTTGGTAATGGACCACAATAATCAACCACATTGTATATTGACAAAAAAAAAAATACAATAAAATAAAATAAACTTTTAAGATACACCAAAGAAATAAGTAACACTGATTAAGGATACATACACAGGTGATGATACAGATAGACACGGGAATGACAATCACACAGTTAGACCAGTTACTCCCAAAAAGGCAGAGATGAGGTGATCAGAAAATGGTACACAGGGGTCTTCAATTGTATCTGTATTATTTTATTTCTTAAGATGGGTGGTAGTTTCACACATACTTGTTATATTATTCTTCATACTTTTTATATACCTGAAATATTTCAAATATAAATGTTTAAATAAAAATGAATAAATAAAAGCTGAATGTATCAACATGGTAAATCTCAGAGACAATGTGACAGAAAAAAAAAAGTTGCAGAAGGATATATGCAATGCAATACAATTCACATATACTTTAAGAACATATAAAACAATACTATATATTGTTTATAAACACATGCATATGTAGTAAAATCAAAAAGAAATGTATGGGGATAACAAAGAGCACATTTAACAAAGAGGTACCCTCTAAGGTAGGACAGAAAGGAATAGAAGAGAGTGTTTCAACTTTATCTACGGATGGCTAGTAGACAGGTATTCATTATATTATTCTCTATACTTTTCTGTATGCTTGAAATATTTGATATGAAAAATGCAGGGCTGGCTGGTTAGCTCAGCTGGTTAGAGTGTGGTATTATAACATAAAGACATCAAGGTCAAGGGTTCTGATACCCACACCAGCCATCCATCCAAAAAAAACACCAAAGTCACTGTTATCACTGGCTACATTAATATAACTTCAGCCAAATACAAATAAACAAGCTATCCTTTGTTATTCCACTGCTTCTCAAACATGATTGTGGTAGGTTTTTGAATAATTAAAAACAATGACCCGCGGGCCGGCCCGGTGGCGCACTGGATAGTGCGCTGCTTGGGAAGCGTGGCGGCGCTCCCGCCCGAGGGTTCGGATCCCACATATGGACCGGTTCCCACTCACTGGCTGAGCGAGGCGCGGGAGCAATGCCGAGGGTTGCGATCCCGTTGCTGGTCCCCGGTCCGGTACGGGGGCAACACTGACGGTTGCGATCCGTTGCCGGACACGGAAAAAGACAAAAGAAAAAAAAAAAAAAAAACAATGACCCGCTAGTAGCAGTGAACATATTAGTGTCTAAATAAGTGTCCTCCACTAAAAAGAACCAGGGCTCCATGGAAAAATGACTGATTCTAGGGCAGGGGCTAGAAAAGTATAAGATGAGCCTGGAACATCTTGCTGTGCCAGAAAGTATGGATGTGCTCAAACAATTGACAGGAAGCTGTCAAAAGAACATGGGAGCCAGCCTGACATGCCTCCCATTGGACAAAATTGAGACACCATGGGCATCAAGATAACAATCATAGTAAAACATAATTGTAACTGACTGAATAAAATAAGAATCCATGAATCCATACTGATATGAATAAGTAAAGGAATAGGGAGAGCTCCTCCTTTCAGTCAAATGTAGAAAGAATAACCACCACAGTAATTAGTTGTTTCAGGCAAGACTCCTCAATGGAAGCTAAAACTAGTAAGTAAAAGTCTGATGACAAAAAGGGTTATTTTCATACTCTTAAATTATCTCCTCATAAGATACTTATTAATTCCAAAGGGGAGAAATATAACTTTACAGTAGAGAAACCTGGCAGATACCACCGTAACCAAGTGACTGGAGTTAACATCACTAAGTTAACATGTACCTCCTACTGGGATGCTTTAAGAAGGGCTCAAGCCACTTCTGTAGTATTCCCACAGATTTTGACAACCTGAATATTATTGTGAAGAAACACAAACCCCAATATAAAGGAACATTCTACACGTGCTGTCCAACAGAACTTTCTGTAATGATGGAAATGTTTTATGCACTAATACATAGCCACTAGCCACATGTGGCTCCTGAGCACTTGAAATGTGGCTAGTGAAAGTAAAGAAGTGAATTTTAAATTTTACTTAATTTACCAGAAAGCACAGTTCAGTAAATACTTAGTCTACGATGTTAAAAAAATTTGTCAAGGTTATAAAAGATAAAGAAAAAGAAAGACTGAGGAACTGTTCTAGATTAAAGAAGAGATGTGACAGCTCAGTGTAATATGTAATCCTGGAATGGTCCTAGACAAGGGGAAAAAATTTTTACTTTAGTAGGATAACTTGCAAAAACTGTATAAAGTCTACAGATTAAGACTACTATACTACTGTTAATTTCCTAATTTTACTGTGATTATATCAGACACTGTCCTTATTTTTAAGACACACACCCGGATTTAGAGATCAAAGTACATTATATCTCTTACTCTCAAATAGTTTTTAAAAAATCTCTATATGTACAGAGTGATAAAGCACATACTGCAAAATGTTAACATTTGGGGAATCTGGGTGAAGGGTATATGTAAATTCTTTATACAATTTTTGCAACTTTCTGTAAATCTGAAATTGTATTAAATTGAAAAGTACAAGAAGTTTTAAAACTTCTTGAACAAGGAACTCATGTTCTTACATACTAAATTTATACTATTAATACACGTGATTAAGAACAATAATAAAAGCCATGTAAAGTTCTAATCAAATATGACATAGTGTACAGAGGGTTTATATCTACTCCCTCTTGAAACTTAACTAAAATGACAGTAAAGGAATAAAAAAAATCATAGGGCTCATTGGTATGATGTGCTGAAAATGGCACTTTACCTCTGTGGTCTTCCTCCCAATAACACATAATCCCAGCCTAATCATGAAAAAAAAAAATCAGACAAATCCCAAGGGACATTCTATAAAATACCTGACAAGTACTCCTTAAAACTGTCAAGGTCATCAAAAACAAGGAAGTCTGAGAACCTGTCATGGCCAAGAGGAGCCTAAGGACATATGACAACTAAATGTAATATGGTTTCCTGGATGGAATCCTGGAACACAAAAAAACATAGGTAAAAACTAAGAAAATCTGAATAAACTATGGTGTTTACTTAATAATTTGTTAACATTGGTTCATTAATTGTGGTAAATGTACCACACTAATGTAAGATGTTAATAGGGAAAACTGGGTGCAGCGTATATGGGAACCTTCCGTACTACCTTTTCAAGTTTTCTATAAATCTAAAACCATTCTAAAAAATAAAGTCTATTAAAAAAAATAAGTACAAGGTCATAAGGACAAAGAGAATGGAAAGAGAATAACAGCACCTGAGATGATGTTAAAAGTTTAGAAAATTAAGCAGCAAAAACTGAAACATAGGAGTCTGCAAAAGCTGAAACATAGGAGTCTGCAGATGAGGATGCTGATGAGAAGCAAATAAATCCACACCACAGAACCCTGGAGAGCCTCAGGATTGACAAGTAGCGAGGAGTTAGAATGTTGGCGGGGGGGCTCGCAGATGGGTTGTCTAGAGACCCTCCCACATTCTGTGCATCCAGGTGATTACCCCAACAACCTTGACTAAGGGACACCAGGCACAGCAGGAATCAGGGATAAGGTACACAGAAAATAGAGGTCTTAAGTTAATATTCCCATCCTGAAAGCCCTCCTATCCTCTCCCACCTGGCTCCTGGACACTAGAGTCCAGGCTGTCCCCTCCAAGGCAGATGACTAATACAGAAGTCTCTAAGTAGACTGACTTGCCCAAGAGAACAGATCTACAGGAACTGAGACACACGCTCCAGTCCTCCTCCCCAATAACAGAACATTTGGGTCCTTGCTCTGTCCCCTAAAATGATTCTCACCAGTTCATCGGCCAGCCCAGGGACAAAAAAACTACCTTCTAATTAGCTTTCTATGCCTCAATCTTAACAGTCAATAATCACTGCCATAGAAAAAAAGGTTCTAACATTTTCTTTAAAAATACCCAAAAAGGTAAAAACGGAAATGAGAGGGAACAAAAGGCAGTGCTGGAAACAGAAGCAAATTTAAAAAAGAAAAAAAAATAAATAAAAAGGATGGCATTCCCAGTGAGATAAGAGATGTTGATCCATGAATCAAAAACATTATGGAAGTTTAAAAGAACAAGAAATAAGAAATAGAATTATAGCACAAATAAAAATTTAAACAGAAAGGTTGGAAGATAAAGTTGAAGAAGACTGTTTTAAAAAGTAGAACAGAGCAATGTGAAGAAGAGGCAAGAACAACCCCAGACTGACCAAAGCCCGTCTACCACTGCATCCCTGTATCCAGTGCCTATGTTCCACTGTCATAGCCACCATGCCCAAGAGAAGGGCTGAAGAGGATGCTAACTACGAGATAAAGCCAAGGTGAAGGACAAAACACAGAGAAGACCCACAAGGTTGTCTGCTACACCTGCTCCTCTAAATCCAGAGCCTAAGCCTAAAAAGTTCCCTGTAAAGAAGGGAAAGAAGGTACCCAAAGGAAAAATTGGCGAGGATGAGAATAACCCTGCAGAAAATGGAGTTGCCAAAACAGACCAGGCACAGACAGCTGAAGGTGTTGGAGATGCCAAGTGAAGTGTGTGCATTTTTTGATAACTGTATTTCTAGTGACTGTACAGTTTAAAATACTATTTTTCAATCAAGTTTTATAAAAATGCAGAATTTTCTTTTACTTTGTTTTTTAACTTATGTTGTTAGCCCACAGGACACTTTATTGTTGTTCTCCTTGGAGGAGGGGCATATGTCACTAGTAAAATGTCTCCAAAACTGGACTGATGTGTGGAAAACACCTTTCCCTTCTAGTTTGGAGAGACTCCCTCCTGGTTCCCAGGAGGAGGGATTCCCAGATAATGACACACAGCCACCTTGGCACAAATGCATTGTGGTGTGGAAAAACTAAAATTTATTTTTATGTCCTCTTCTCCCTCTCTGCCTTCAGCATAGACTTAACTCCTTTAAATCTGTTGGGACCTGACCCCCCGCAAAATAGGTTACCATAATGCCAGGCAATCTGGACTTTTCACTGATGCCACTGAGATGGCATACATCAAAAAAGCAATTCCTGGGGCCGGCCCATAGCTCACTCAGGAGAGTGTGGTGCTGACAACACCAAGTCAAGGGTTAAGATCTCCTTACCGGTCATCTTTTAAAAAAAAAAAAGCAATTCCTTTTCTAGATTGTGGATCTTCAGATTGATTCTGCCATTTTAATTTCATTTCTTGAAAGTCCCAGGGCCGGCCTGTGGCTCACTCGGTAGAGTGCGGTGCTGATAACACCAAGGCCACGGGTTCGGATCCTATATAGGGATGGCCGGTTTGCTCACTGGCTGAGCGTGGTGCTGACAACACCAAGCCAAGGGTTGAGATCCCCTTACCGGTCATCTTTTAAAAAAAAAAAAAAAAAAAAAGAAAGTCCGGGTCAGCGTGTGAAAAGTTGTTAAATATGCTAACAGCGAAGTTTTAACTCTCACTCTAAACTTTCCTTGTTCAGAGCATCAAATGAAGACTTCACTAGGTTTTTTAGTGGCTTTCTAATTTTAGTAGTCCATTAAAGAAGGGAGTATGAAAGTTGTTGTATACTGTTAATGATTGTCTGCCCATGTCTTGCCTAAAATACCACAATTGTTTATGAAAAGTATCTTTAATAAAGCTGGTTACAGTTTGTTTTGGGGGGAAAAAAAGGTAAAACAAAAAGCAAAGAAATGCAAACAGAAAAAAGATTTTTTAAATTACAGAATCAGTCTGAGATCCGACAACTGCCCAATAGGAATTCCAAAAAGAGGGAACAGAAAAAAAACTAGAAAAAGGAAACAAGAAAATGTCTACAGTGAACAGTTCATCTGGTGCCCAGCAAAATAAGGGAAAAAGCACAAAGGCATCATCACTGTGTTACTTCAGAGCACAAAGATCTAAAGGCAAGATCCTGAAAGATTCCAGAGGGAGGGGGAAAAAACAGGTCACAAAGAACAGGTAACCACAATGGCACTGTCCTTCACAGCATCATCACTAGAAGGTAGAAGGCATGGGGCAATGACTGAAACTGATTAGAAGAACAACAAATTAAAGTAATTCCTTACTTAAAACTTTCTACCCAACTAAATTATCATTCAACTGTGTCTACAAACTATAAAAGTTTTCTGATATGGAAGGTCTCAGAAATTGTCTCCCATGCATTCTTTTTCCTAGGAAATAAACTCTAGCAAAACAAAGAGTTAAACCAAGAAGCAAGACACAGGATCCACAAAGCAATAGACCCAATACAGGAAAGAAGCAAAAAAAAATTATTTCCCAGGATGATGGTGAAGGCTAGTCCTAAGATATCCACATATCAGACTTAAAGAACAATCAGCCAAGACTGAAGCACTAGTATGGCCAGCCTCATCTCTAACCTGCCTTCATCATCATCCTGGGGGGGTGGGGATGAGGGTAAAGTAAGCACTTGGCAGATAGAAAACTAAGCAGACTAAGAGAATAAGGCAATTATTAAAATAAAACAGGGAAAATAAAAGTTGGAAAAGAAAGGAAATGCAATCACTGTACACTGCAGCTTACCTCTGAAAAATATTTATGTAGACACGAGAAATACCAAATACTAATTTAACTCCAAATAATGACACAGGTTGAGCATTCCAAATCCGAAAATCCAAAAATCTGAAATGCTCCAAAATCCAAAACTTTTTGAGTGCTGACATAATGCTCAAAGGAAGAGCTCACTGGAGCATTTTGGATTTTTGGGTGTGGGATGCTCAACTGGTAACTATGAGGGTACTTCAAAAAGTTCATGGAGCCGGGCCGGCCTGGTGGCGCACTGCTACAGTGCTCCGCCTGGGAGCGTGGCGGCACTCCCGCCGAGGGTTCGGATCCCACATACAGACTGGTCCCCGCTACCTGGTGGGGGGGGGTGCGGGTGCAACCCCGAGGGTTGCGATCCGTTGCCGGACCCGAAAAAAAAAAAAAAAGGTCATGGAGCCGGCCCGGTGGCGCACTGGAGAGTGCTCCGCTTGGGAGCGTGGCGGCGCTCCCGCGGAGGGGTCGGATCCCATGTGGAGACCGGTTCCCGCTCACTGGCTGAGCGGGGTGCGGGTGCAACCCCGAGGGTTGCGATCCGTTGCCGGACCCGAAAAAAAAAAAAAAAGGTCATGGAGCCGGCCCGGTGGCGCACTGGAGAGTGCTCCGCTTGGGAGCGTGGCGGCGCTCCCGCGGAGGGGTCGGATCCCATGTGGAGACCGGTTCCCGCTCACTGGCTGAGCGGGGTGCGGGTGCAACCCCGAGGGTTGCGATCCGTTGCCGGACCCGAAAAAAAAAAAAAAAGGTCATGGAGCCGGCCCGGTGGCGCACTGGAGAGTGCTCCGCTTGGGAGCGTGGCGGCGCTCCCGCGGAGGGGTCGGATCCCATGTGGAGACCGGTTCCCGCTCACTGGCTGAGCGGGGTGCGGGTGCAACCCCGAGGGTTGCGATCCGTTGCCGGACCCGAAAAAAAAAAAAAAAGGTCATGGAGCCGGCCCGGTGGCGCACTGGAGAGTGCTCCGCTTGGGAGCGTGGCGGCGCTCCCGCGGAGGGGTCGGATCCCATGTGGAGACCGGTTCCCGCTCACTGGCTGAGCGTGGTGCAGGCGCAACACCGAGGTTTGCGATCCCGTTGCCGGTCCCCGGTACAGGCGCGTCACCGAGGGTTGCAATCCCGTTACCAGTCAGTAAAAAAGATAAAAAGGAAAAAAAAAAAAAAAGTTCATGGAAGGATTCATATTATCTAATTCTATTTTTCCATGAACTTTTTGAAGTACCCTCATATATAATGTAAATATTCTAAAATCTAAAAAAATCAGAAATCTGCAACACTTCTGGTCCCAAGCATTTCTTTTCTTTTTTGGTGGCTGGCCAGCGCAGGGATCCAAACCTTTGACCTTGATGTTATAACACTGCACTCTAACCAACTGAGCTAAATGGCCAGCCCCAAGCATTTCAAATAAGGGAAAGGACACTCAGCCTTTTTATCATTTCAAATCCAAGACACTATAGATTATAAATCATACCATTACTTTAAGTACTACCGAAAAAGGAAAAATTAAAAATTGCAAAGTTAGAAAGGAAATATTGCTAATTAAAAGACACTATAGGGTAAAGAGGTATTAAAATATAAAAGAATATGCATCTTAGAATCAATTTAATATATTAACCATATTGGAAAAAGGAAAACTGTTTATATTGGACCAAATGGTGTAAGAAAGCCAAACCACCACCTTGAAAAGAAGGGAATCAGTATGTAATGTCTGAAATTAATGGAAAAAATTAAAGCACAATATACCATTTAGAAACATGGAGAAAAAACAGGCCGGCCCGTGGCTCACTCGGTAGAGTGCGGTGCTGATAACACCAAGGCCACGGGTTCGGATCCTATATAGGGATGGCCGGTTTGCTCGCTGGCTGAGCGTGGTGCTGACAACACCAAGCCAAGGGTTGAGATCCCCTTACCGGTCATCTTTTAAAAAAAATAAATAAATAAACTATGTATCTTGTGCGATGAGAGCATTTCTGTCCACAAAGAGCTTAATCCTCACATTAGGATCTTCTAGTGTCTCTCTACCAGTGGAATGGGGGCACGGTTTGCAGATTTCTTTGTTGATGTTTTGATGTATAATGCTGCAAGTGACACCTGTTAGCTGTGGTGCTCTGAAGTAGGTCTGTTCCTTACAGGAAAGAATCATGGAGAAAAATACTAAAAGAAATAGCTGAAAGAGCTGAAAGTAATTGCCTCTAGAGTACGGGACTCCAAGGCAGGAATAACTGGGGAAGATTGCTGTTTTTCATTTGAGATTTGACTATTTACATGTATTACATTCATGAAAATAAATTTTTAAAAAAACAAAGGAACAAGAAGCAAATCTAAAGCTAACTTATAGAAAATTTCAACAGCCTAAATAATTTCAGATTATTGGTGTACCATGAAAAAGGATATTAAGAAAAACTTAAAAGAACATATATATATACCCTAAAACCTCACCCAGTTTCAATGTTATACAAATCTAAATTTTAGGTAAAATTAAGTCAAAGTGAAAAATTTAATCAAGCCTGCTGTAAATCTGCTTCATAGTATTTTACCATGCCAGACACACAGATGTTGAATTAAGATAACTCCAAAGTTGACCTGTTAGAGACAGAAAAGCGTGGGAGTCATGCCACTGTTCTAAACCTCTGACTTCCTGCTGTAAGATAAGACCCAACTGACACCATCAGGCAGGTATGAATTTGCAGCTACAGCAAAGTTACATAAAACTAAAATAAACTTGGAAAAAGTTATAAAAGCTTGTAAGGGTACATTATCTAAATAAGTTACTTTTAGCCAACCATGTCATTAAGTTACCATTATTTGTTACTTACATCTTGAAACATTTTGTTTTCTTGTTTTAGTCTAGCTTCTTTATCATCTGAGAGTTTATAAGCATTCTCAAAGGCTTCTTCTAAATCCTGCAATCTAGATTTTAGTCGAATAATGGTATTGTCTTTTTCTTTATTACTTGTTCTCATTTCCTCGATTCGTTCCTGCAAAATTTTGGAGGCACTGCTGGCTGCACTGAAGCGTTCTCTCAAATCATTCTACAAAATCAGACGAGGATAATAAATTATTTTAAATGAAAAAACAGATGTCTCAATAATAGCTAATAAACTGTGGGCATTAAAATATAAAAGTAATAAAACAAAACATATAAATGGAAATGAGCAAATTTAATATTTTGTTTATCCCGGGATGCAGAGTCCAGAAAGTATTTCTCTACTAGAATTAATATTGTTGTGAAATTATCATAAAATATCGACAGAAAGCCACTGTGTGCAGTACCGTGATACCTGGACTCTCCTATGGATCACTTTAATGAGGAAAAAATAATCATGGCTATTAGAGAAATTATCCTTAAAGTATAACTGGAATTTGTTGCTCAACATTAATATTTGGCAGGGGGGATCATTTCTTAAACCTATTCTCTCATTTACTATGGAAATAGAGAAAATTCAAAATGCATCTAATATGTTGTTCATTAAACAATCATTTCTGGAATACCCACTAGGTGCCAGGCACTAGGGTGCTAGAAATATAAAATTAACAAGACAGACAATAGTCCCTGATTTCATGAAATTTACAGTTTAGAAAGAGACAAAGATAACTAAAAGAGCAACAAAGACAGAAACAATGTACAAAACAAAAGAGACATTTTCCACCAAAATTTTGTTTATAAGTTTACATGTAGAAGAATGAAACTTGGTAATGCATTTTTTAAAAATTATTAAGAGTAAAAAAAAATTACTAAGAAAGTAAAAGTTTATGCATTCCTAAAACATATGTGCACATAAAATCTTGTACACAAATATTCACAGCAATATCATTCTTAATAGCCAAAAAGTAGAAACAACCTAAACATTCATCGCCTTGTGACTAAATAAACAAAATGTGGTATATTCATACAATGGAATATCAGTTGACCATAAAAAGGAATGAAATGCTGATACAGGCTACAACATAGATGAACCCTGAAAACATCATGCAAGGTGAAAGAAGCCAGACACAAAAGGCCCCACAGTGTATGATTTCATTAACATCAATGTCCAGACAAGGCAAATCCGTAGAGACAGAAAGTACAGTAGTGATTGCCAGGGCTGGGAAGAAGAGAGTGTGTGGGAAGTGACAGTTGAGGGATGTGGAGTTTATTTGCAAGAAAAATGTTCTAAAATTAATTGTTAGTGATGGTTGCACAACTCTGAATATACTAAAAACTACTGGATTGTAAAAGGGTGAGTTTTATGGTATGAAAATTATATCCCAATTTTAAAAGTAAATAAATTTTTTTAAAAGGGTAAAAGTTTATAGTACCATATGAAGCCAAAGCACTCAAAATATAAACTTAATGATAAGACAGGCTTAAGAAGACAAACACATAACCAATGTTATATAAAACCATTCATTTGTCTCTCAAATTCAGTTAATAAAAAGGCTTTTTAACATTAAGCCACTAGAACTACCACCAAAAAAAGAGTACTTACCACTTCTATTTCCAGTAAGTTATTCTTATTTTCAAGTGTTCTCACACGGCTAGTAGCTTCATTCAGAGCACTATCTAACTGGCCACATCTAAAAGTCATAAATTGAAATTAAACAATTAGAAAACAAAATATTTTCCCTTCAAAGTATTGCATAGGGTTGGATGGTTAGTTTGGTTTGTCAAAGTGCAGCCCTATAACATCAAGGTCAAGGGTTTCGTTCCCCATACCAGCCAGCCACCAAAACAAAACAAAAAAATTTTTAAGTATTACATAGTATTTTATAAATCTGATTCTCCAAGATATAACATAAAACTGTCCAATGTTAGCTAAGACCCAGGATGCCATTTTGGTAAAATATATCCCAGTGTACCTGATATTATAGTAACCAGAGAAAACAGCCGCTAAAATAATATGAAAAGATCTCTAAGAAATATTAAGTGAAAAAAAGCAAGATATGAACAGGTATTTGTATACTCATGTTCATAGCAGCACTATTCACAATAACCAAAAGGTGAAAGAAACCCAAGTGTCCATCAACAGATGAACAGATAAAAATGTGATGTATACATACAACAAATTATTGAGCCTTAGAAAGGAAGGAAATTCTGACATATGTACAACATGGACAAACTCTGATGGTATTATGCTTAGTGAAAAAAGCCAGACACGAAAGGACAAATACTGTATGATTCCACCTATATAAAGGCACTAGAGTAGTCAGATTCATAGAGACAGAAAGTAGAATGGTGGGTGCCCAAAGCTGGGGAGGAAATACAGGGAGTTACTGTTTAATGGGGTATAGAGCTTCACTTCTGCGAGATGAAAAAAGTTCATGGATGGCAGTGATGGTTGCACAAAAATATGAAGATATTTAAGCCACTGAACTGTACACTTACAAATGGTTAAAATGGTAAATTATAATTATGTATATTTTACAGTATAAAAATTAAAATTTAAGAAACAAAATAAAGGAGCCGTGGCTCACTTGGGAGAGTGTGGTGCTGATAACACCAAGGCCACGAGTTTGGATCCCTATATAGGGATGGCCCATTAGCTCACTTCTGAGAGCGTGGTGCTGACAACACCAAGTCGAGGGTAAAGATCCCCTTGCCGACATCTTTAAAAAAAAAAAAAAGAAAAGAAAAGAAACAAGATAAAAACACCAAGGTCAAGGGTTCGGATGCCTACACCAGCCAGCCACCAAAAAATAATTTTTCAATAAAATAAAACAAGATACAGAAGACTGTATAAAATTGCTTGATCTTGTAGTGAAAAAATTTATACATACATATACACATTATGATTTCCAGATGGATGCAAAAAATTAAGTCTGGGATGTTGAGACTAGAGGTTGGGGTAGGGATACTTACTTTTCATATTACATCCTCTATACTATTTCAAACTTAGTGTGAATGTATTATGCCTATAATTAAATACATTCTTTGTGAAGTTAATTATCATAGAACCTTAAAATAACAAATACGTGGAAGAATTCAGTTACCATTTTGACTCAGTGTTTAGTGCTGTACTGTGAATAATAAAAGCTTTTATTTATTTGGCAATGATTATACATGGGGTCTATATTAAGCACTTTACATTCATCCTCACAATCCTGTAAAATCCTGTAGGATTATAATCAGTCCCATTTTACAGATGAGAAAACATAGACAAAGAAGTTAAATTCCTCACCGAAGGACACACACTTGTTGTAAGCAGTCACACTTCGGATTCTAAGCCAGGCTGTCTGGCTTCAGAATTCATGCTGTTAACCACACTGCATTAACGCCTCTCAGAGATGAATTGCTGATAAGACTTCTTGAAAGAAAGAGCACTGTGTGATAACTGTATTTTACTGTTTTCACCACCTCACTGATGCTGATATGCCAGAGATCACTATCCCCTGAGATGCAACTGTGTGATGTCATAATCTTATATCACAGCTGGCCTATACCACATATGCTTAATGGCTCCAGGTTGCATTCTAGTGAGATTCTCCAATTTGCAACTTTACATTTGAAAAAAACTGCTGTGAATGCTGATAACATAACATAGGCTCTTGTCTTGGGGAAATCATTTCTCCAGTTCTAAGTGATTATAACTTCTCACTTTATTTTTACTGTCCTCTGTATTGCAAAACTTTCATATTGTATAGCTTTTATACTGTAAGCCAGATCAAATCCTTTTTGAGAAGTAGGAGAGAATAAATAATGTATTGTTATTCATTTGCACAGTATTGTTACACTTACTCCAGTACCCTAGATTGCCATTATTAACTATTACATCACAGCCATTTATTTAAAACCCTGACTTCCAATTTGCTCCACCTGCATTCTCTCATTGCTGTGTGTGCTCCTATCTTGCAGCTTCTAGACATAAAAATGTTTTAATTAGCTATCATTTACTGGATGCCTTCTTTAGCACCCTGTCTTTAACCTTAAAAAGCCCACTCATGGGCCTCTTTCATACTTGTGTTTTGAAACAGGAAGTAACTGTATTCATCTTTGCCTTCTTAAAAAAAAAGATGAACCAATTTCCTCTAACCTGCTACTATTCTTTTCTTTTTGACTTAAAAAACCTAAACCTGGGCCAGCCCATGGCTTACCTGGGAGAGTGTGGTGCTGATGGCACCAAGGCCACGGGTTCAGATCCCTATATAGGGATGGCTGGTTAACTCACTTGGGAGAGCGTGGTGCTGACGACACCAAGTCAAGGGTTAAGATCCCCTTACCAGTCATCTTAAAAACAAACCAACCAACCTAAACCTGGCCCAGGGCGGGGATAGGGAGGGTTCTTTTTAAGTTACTTCTCCCTATCACTGTACCGCTATCACCAAAAGCAAAATGGAAGCTATAGAAACGCTCAGGAATAAAACAGACAAGTTAACTACCACAGCTACCAAAAACTATTTAGTATAGGCTAGTTTTACTATAACTCTGAAAAAGTTAAACTATTATCAGAAAATTTGAGTTCCCTCCTATCCTCTTTGAAAGAGGCTTTGTCTTCTGCTTTAGACAAGAACTCTGCTATCATCTAAACCTGCAGCAATTTTCAATCTAAGTCCCATTTAATTGTAAGTATGTTGCTTTGTTACTAACTAAAGCATCAAATTTTGTAAATGATTATCTCTAAAACAGGCGTAAAGCTATCCCTAATATAAGTCCCTTCTCCCTTACATTTCTAAGGTTCAAGTGAATGGGATAATTGCCTATAGGTTTTTTGAAATGAGCAGGACTGAAGCCATGTTGGGACCTAAAACTACATGTGCTCTAAAGACTTTAAAAGGACACATTTGGGGGCCGGCCCGTGGCTCACTCGGGAGAGTGTGGTGCTGATAACACCAAGGCCATGGGTTCGGATCCCATGTAGGGATGGCCGGTTAGCTCACTGGGTGAGCATGGTGCTGACAACACCAAGTCAAGGGTTAAGATCCCCTTACCGGTCATCTTTAAAAAAAAAAAAAAGGACACATTTGCTTTGTTTTGGTTTTTAGTACGCATTTCTCTGAGTTCTTTTTTTCCATGGTTATTTGAAATTTTGAACTTGGTTATGGGACAAGATGATATTATTTACATGAATGTAAAGTTGTTTTCTAGCCAGCCTAAAGCTGCAAACTTGCAGACTCTGGGAAACCAAGAAAAACATCAATAAAGCTACGCTGATTCTCTCCAGCAGGATCCTGAGATAACAGCAAGGTTGGGAGCAGAAACCAGGCAGTGTTGGTGAGACTTTGCACCTGAGACCTTACATGAAGCCCTCACTGCTCATGTGCCCCTCTCTCTTGCTTTTCATTTTCCCACATTCCATTCCTTCAGACCCCTCTTAAAAAACCACTCAGTAAATCTGAGTCTTTGAGATGGCTTCAGCCTGGCCATTCTCCTTCAGGTTTACCAGAGAGATGGTTTAGCCTCACATCTCTCCTCAGGTCGCCAGTATTCCTGAATAAATCTTCCATTTTCACCAACATTTGACTTTAGAGTGGTTTGTTTTTGAATGGGGTCAGGCAGTCAGACCTGAGCCCTGTAACAGGTTCATGAGAACTACAGCACTTTTAAGTTATGCACGTCTGGAGTTTTAAACAAACAAAAAAAGTGTTGAGAGCTGCCATAAGGCATAAGCCACAGACTTACTAGAGACCCCATAGTGCTAATCCTTCCATAAATAATATTACTCTACATAAGACAAAATCTGCTCAATTGTTTCAGTATTTTACCCATACAAAATAAATGGCTTTAAGTTACTAGTGTATTATAAGAGGTAGGTTCATATCTTTAAAAATACTCTACTTTAGGCAAACATGTCTGTGTGTTCAAAATTTCAAATCCAAAGTACAAAGTGTTTTATCATCACAATTTAGTATACTTTTGAGGAAATAATACATCCAGGTTGGAAAAACACTTGGGCCGGCCCGGTGGCACACTCGGTAGAGTGCGGCGCTTGGGAGTGCGGCAGGGAGGATCCCATATAGAGACCAGTCCGTTCACTGGTTGAGCGCGGTGCGGGTGCGACACTGAGGGTTGCAATCCCGTTGCTGGTCGCAGTACGGGCGCGACACTGAG
This sequence comes from Galeopterus variegatus, assembly GCF_000696425.1. Taxonomy (NCBI): domain Eukaryota; kingdom Metazoa; phylum Chordata; class Mammalia; order Dermoptera; family Cynocephalidae; genus Galeopterus; species Galeopterus variegatus. Next base: position 846,120 of record NW_007726258.1, on the reverse strand, counting down.
GGTTGCGATCCTGTTGCCGGTCACAAAAAAAGATAAAAAGGAAAAAAAAAACAAAACACTAACTTCACAGTTAAATTATAAGTTTTACCTGTCTACAAGAATTTGATTTGTTTTCTTCCAATCTTCAACTGCAGAAATTTCTTTTGCCTCCAACTTCTGTTTTAAACTATTTATTTCTGATTCATAATAAGCCCGAAGATCCGCTATGTGTCGAGCATGCTTTTCCTTCAGGTTCTGCCTAATCCTGTTAGTGAGAGTAAAACAAACAAAAAAATTAAGAAAGCATATCTTCCCTCCCTATCCCACAAGAGAAACCAAGAACACAATCATTCTCACAAGCAAAAATACAGGCTATTTCCTTTGCACACTCACAGAAAATAATAGATTAATACACAAAAAGTTGATAAACAATAAAGAGAAAAAAAGATTTAATTTTTAGATGTTCTATCTTAAAAATGCTATTATTTTTAAGATTTTATACATTACTAAAGTTCAATAAAAAGCATTTTCATCATTTAGTCAGGCATCACAGGCAATCTATTAACATTACAAGCCATTCGCTGAAATACATACTTAGACAATATCACAGGATCTTCCAAGGAAGTCAATGAAATGCATTCTGGGACACTGTTGGCTGTACCTGGAAGCTGAGACTGACTGACCGAGGCCGAAGCTATCATGACAGTGTTTTCCTCATCTACAGTGTTGACTGAGATATCATTACTAGTAATAGTATATACTGAAGGAAATGTGGAACTGGTCCTACTTTCATTTTGGAATGCATGATTTTTCCAAGAGTCCATTGGTGAAGCTTTTGTATCTGAAGGATATTTTGGGAATCCAGATAACTGAGAAGCAATATTACTTGCTTGTGAAAGTGAGTCTATGTCAGAGTGACTAGACAAACTAGGTTCTAGAACAGAGTCTGGTGAAAAGGATATTCTGTCATTGAGGGCATTCATAAAGCCACGTGGTTGAATCCCTGAAATCTGCTGATTTGGCTTCATATGTAACGTTGGATCTAGAGTCAGTACCTAGAAATAAGACAGACAACAGCATGGTTTTACTCTCAATACTTGGTTTCTGTTTGGCATGTTTTTAAGTGAATAGGCTTTAGATCTCCCAGGGAAAATAAAGCTTAAGATAAAAGAGTCATGAAGCATCTTTCATTTTCATTCAGCAGAATGTTGACAACTTTACCTCTGGTGGGTGATTTTGGTTGGAAGCAGAAGTGAGATTCCTCTCAGGTAACTGCTTGTTTTCCCTTTGTTTTTTATGATAAATATCCTTCAGTGATGGTAGCTTCATCTCATTACTAGTATTAGACTTAAAGATATGAAACAAAATTATTTAAATAGTATTATCAAAGATGGAAAAAAAATTACTGATATCAAGATCAGTACAATAAGAAGATTTTTGAAAGATTTTAAATGAACTGAAAGTTTTAGTTTAAGTTCAGAAGTCATTACCTATTATTATGAGTCTCCCTCAAAATGAAATAATTTTCATATCTCCTAACAATGAATATTCAGGGGATAATTTGAACCTAAGTTATTTAGCAGCCTGTGAATAATTCCAAAGAATAAAATCCTTGGTAATCCCCCCCACTCAAAAGAAGAACGAAAGCTTAAGGTAAGAAAAGACTTCAAAATGAATGAATGAAGTAGGATGAGAAAATTTCTGGCCATATTATTTCAAGTGATTCAAGGGGACAAGTATCAAGGGTTGGAATTCCTTACCTATGTTGTGGTATTCATGTTTCTTTAAAGAGGTGGCAGACAAAAACAAGCATTAAGAAGTTACCCAATGAGCCTTATAACACCAGTATCACAGGTTTGGATCCCCATACTGGCCAGTGACCAGGGGGGAAAAAAAAATAAGTTATCCAATGAAAATAAGCTCCTTTTTTAATTAATAAAATGAAAAGATATGACCCTAATTTCTAAAGCATAAAATCAGATCTTTCCTATGCTACAAATGCTGCAAACATTAAAACTCTGGGTTTAAATCACCTCAAGGTGGGACCTATTGTAGGGTATGATAGTGGTACCAATTAACCCCGAGCCTCAAATTAAAACGGTGGACGTTGTCTCAAACGAAATTATAGATTCAACAAAAGACACACCGAAAGCACTGAAAGAACACATTCATCATACAGCTTTAAATTTATATCCAGGCCCTACAAAGGCTACAGAGCATCATGAATTAACATTGTAAAATAAACCCTATAACTAGGCTTGTGAATAAGACAATTAATTATACTTTGTGTGTGTGTGCACGAAAGGCATTAATTTGTCAAATCTAAACCCTTAAAACATACCATAATTCCCATAATCCTGCTTTGGAATTTTACTCTTTATATACCAACAACTTTAAGAAGCCTTTTCATGTCCTGAAGCTTATGACAAGCAGCAGCACTCTAAGCTATGGCTACAGCCTGAGAAGTCCCTGTCTGGTGGCCTGGGTGAACAGTTGGAGTTATTCTATTTAGAGTTCGCGGTAATATAAGGTACCATTTTCCATCACTTTTATGTTCTTTTATTTTTTTGGCAGCTGGTCAGTATGGGGATCTGAACCTTTGACCTTCGTATTTGTAACACCATGCTCTAACCAACTGAGCAAACTGGCTAGACCGTTTTCATATTTTAACATCTCTGAAGTCAGGATGCCTCTCGTAATTAATGGCATCTTATAATTGCTTATGACCAAATAGCAGTTATGACATAATTGTCATTGCCTGCTCATAAGCAAATATCAAAACCATCAAAGTTGTCCAAATAGATGTCAGCAGTTTGAAAGAAAATACTAAAGACTAAAATGTAATCCCTGAGAACAAATACTTAAAGGTGAATCAGACATGTTTAGCAACATTCTCCATCTGAAAGTCAAAAGTAGGCTAGTTCGGGGCCGGCCCGGTGGCGCACTGGATAGTGCGCCGCTTGGGAAGCGCGGCGGCGCTCCCGTCCGAGGGTTCGGATCCCATATACAGACCGGTTCCCGCTCACTGGCTGAGCGAGGCGCGGGAGCAACACCGAGGTTTGCGATCCCGTTGCCGGTCCCCGGTCCGGTACGGGGGCAACACTGAGGGTTGCGATCCGTTGCCGGACACGGAAAAAAGACCAAAAAAAAAAAAGTAGGCTAGTTCTACACAATTACTAAAGCCAGGTAAAAACTCAGCACCAAGGTCTTTTATTCTTTTTTAAAGAAATGTCAAATCACCAATGCTCTTATGGCCTGGACGAAGATATGCGGAAAAACATGGAAATCAACACTGAGTTGAAAAGAGAAGTGTAAGCCTCATAGGTAAAATGTTTCTTTTGCGTTTTTTTTTTTTTTTTTTTTTTTGGGGGGCAGCTGGTCAGTCTGGGGATGCAAACCCTTGACTAGGTTAAGTTTTTAGCCACTTTTATTTCACTTATGTTTTCCTTTTTAAAGTATGTATAAGTATACGTTATGATATATGACACAAACTTATGTTTAATTAAATCTAAGAGCTCTTTCCATAAGAACAAAATATAAATTCTTAAATTCTTTTTTTTTTTTTTTTTAAAGATGACCGGTAAGGGGATCTTAACCCTTGACTTGGTGTTGTCAGCACCACGCTCTCCGAAGTGAGCTAACCGGCCTTGGTGTTGTCAGCACCACACTCCCGAGTGAGTCACGGGCCGGCCTCCCTAAATTCTTAAATTCTAAATAATAAAAAAGTATTGTGGGCTGTCCTGGTTAGCTCAGTTGGTTAGCTGGTTACTTTAACACCAAGGTCAAGGGTTCATATCCTCATACTGACCAGCTGCCAAAAAAAAAAAAGAGCACTGTATCAGTCTAACTTGCAAATTTATTTTTGGCAGAATATGAAATAAGAAGCCTTAAAATTGATGGCATCTTAGATTCAACAAAATACATTAATAACTTACTGATGTTCAAGATCTAATAACACAGTAAGACCTGTAATTGCAAACTCTTGTAAGAATCCTGGGCCAGCCCGTGGCTCACTCAGGAGAGTGTGGTGCTGATAACACCAAGGCCACGGGTCCAGATCCCTATATAGGGATGGCCAGTTAGCTCGCTGGGTGAGCACGGTGCTGACAACACCAAGTCAAGGGTTAAGATCCCCTTACCGGTCATCTTTAAAAAAAAAAAAGACTCTTGTAAGAATCCATACCCCCTTCACAATCTCACCTCCCTCATACTTCATTTCTCTTTGTGTTGATCTCTTTTTGCTCCTTTCCTGAAGTTTGGAATTTTGGCTTCTGTCATTCACTGGGACTCTGATGTTTACAGTACACTGGTGTCCCCATTATCCCATCTGTCTGTACATGTCACCCATTTTTATATCTCTCTTGGTTAGTTACTTTTCTCTGTTCTTCTCTCCAACCTACTCTCTGTTATCACCTGACTAAAATACAGAAGTGAAATATGTACATCGATGTACACATACTGAAGTTTTATTTCTTTGCTCTGAAATAACTAAATATTTACATTTCTTGCTCAAAGAAAATTAATACAACAAATTAAGCTGCTCATAAGTATGGTACAAGTGGAAGGTATAATAGGATGGAAAATCAACACCAGGTCTGGGAAAAGGAGAAAAAGTTAGTAGCTGAGGACCTACTATATATAAAATAGGTATAAACCATTTCATTTAATTTCACAAAACACTAACCAGGCATTTTAAATTCCATTTTTAAGTAAGTTTCCTAAGATTACATAGAGAATAAATGACAGAATTTAAACGCTGGTATGATTCTAAAGCCTATTGCTTTTTCCAATATATCAGAAGTTGAAAAACACAAAATTTATAATGGACTACTAAACTACAACTGTAAAACACACACGCACCCAATGTGTTTTTAAATTACCTGGGATGGTGACCTATCTGTGGAGGATGATGGTACAAATGTCTTCTCTAAAGTTTCAGGCAAAGAGTGATACATATCCTTCTCCCCCAGTTTCCAATAAGTCAGTCCTAATGTGCACAAGTATAGAATAGAAAAGAGTTAGGGAAGAGAGAAAAGATGCTTCCTAGAATAACTTATTTTTACCTAAAGAAAATTAAAGATGGGAAGGAACTAGTTTTTGGCTACCTGGTTACAGCAAGTTGAACTTTGATGAGAAAAGAGTCACATAAATGCCTTACCATGTAAAAGTCCTAACTTGATGCAAATATTTAAAACTGATACATTATTAAAAGACAAATTGAATGAATACAAATGAAAATATATTTTAAAATAGACAACAATTTCTTTATGAATAGTGTAGACATATAGAATCAATGTAAAGAATTCAATAATTCAAATATTTATTGAGCATCTTCTGTGCCAGGCTGGAGAGGCAGGAAGAGTGAGACATGAACAATAAGTAAACCATGCAGAATATACGGTATGTCAGAAGGTGTATCTACAGTATATACAGTATGTAAGCTCTTGATGACAAAATTTTAAAATAGGATTAAAGGGGATATGTGGGTGGAGGCAGACATTTTTGGGGAGGCAGCTGGTCAGTAGGGGATCTGAATCCTTGGCCTTGCTGTTGTAACACCATGCTCTAACCAACTAAACTAACCAGCCAGTCCCTAGATGCTAAACAGGGTGTCAAGGCTGGCTCACTGAGAGGGTAACAATCAAGAGGCAGTTAGCCATTTCAGCCACTTATGAAGGAGTTCCCCATATAGAGGAGGAAGAACATTTCAAGTAGAGTAAGAAGCCAATGCAAAAATCTGGTATATTTGAGCAAACAGCCTCCCTACTGAAGCAGAGAAAGGGAGAGACTAACAAAAAGTGAGGTCAAAGAAGTGAGCAGGCTAGATCTTGCTGGGCCCTGTAGGCCTAAAGACATTAGCTGTCATTCTGAGGGAAATAGACAACCACCGCAGAGTTCTGAGCAGGGGAGTCACATAATCTGATTTATCTTGTAAAAGAGGCTGGCCAGTTAAAGCTCAGTGTTCAGATCCCAGTATGGGCCAGCTGCCAAAAAAATAAATAAATAAGTAAAAGGATCCCTCCTTCTACTGTGCTGGGAAGAGATTGATGGGTGCAAGAGTGGAAGCAGGGAGGCTGATTGAGAGCTTGCAGCAGCCCAGGTGACAGACAATGGGGCTCTAACAGAATGGTGGCAGTGGAAGTGGTGGTAAGTGGTTGGATTCTGGAAAATTTAGTAAAGCAAAGCTAACTCATCCTGATGAATTAGACGTGGGATGGGGGGGTGGGGGGAGTCAGTATACAAAAGCCATTAGGACTAGAATAATGGCTGACCAGTTAGCTGAATTCATTAGAACGCAGTCTTGTAACACCAAGGTCAAGGGTTCGGTTTCCCATGCTGGCCAGTGGCCAAAAAAAAAACAAACAAGACTAGATAAGCTCACCATGGAGTATAAAGAACGGCTTGCAGAGGGTCTGAATTTGTTCATTCATTTTGGAGCACTTGAAAAATGCTGAGATGATTTTTGCAGCTGTTTGAAATAATTGCAAACGTACTTCTTCCTTCTATCTTTACATAACTTACACACAAATGAAGGCAAGTAAGGAAGTTACGGGTACAAGAGGAACACCACAACACATGATACACTTACAGAAACCACATTAATATATAGTAGTCCCCCTTTATCTGCAGTTTTGCTTTCTGCAGTTTCAGTTACCTCTAGTCAAACCGCAGTCAAAAATATGAATTGTTTATTTCTGGAATTTTCCATTTCATAAGTTTTAATTTTAAATTGTGCCATTCTGAGTAGTACGATGAAATCTTTCACCATCCCACTCTGTCCCACCAGGATGTGAATCATCCCTTTGTCCAGCATATGCACACTGTGTACACTACCCTGCTGCTAGTCACTTAGTAGCCACCTCCATTATTGGATCAACTGTGGTGGTATTACATGCTTTCATTCAAATAATCCTTATTTTACTTTTTTATGTTTTTGGCAGCTGGCCGGTACAGGGATCTGAACCTTTGACCTTGGTGTTACAAGACAGCACTCAAACCAACTGAGCTAACAAGCCAGCCCTAAGTAATCCTTATTTTACTTCATAATGGCCCCAAAGCACCAGAGTACTGATGCTGGTGATTTGGATATGCCAGAGGGGAAGCCATAAGTGCTTCCTTTAAGTGAAAAGGTGAAACTTTATCATTGGTATGTACATATAGAAAAAAACATAGTACATAAAGGGTTAGTATTATCCGCAGTTTTAGGCCTAACATATCCTCCCTGGATATGGGGAGACTACTGTACTGTATATGATTATCATTCTATAACAAGAACTGCAGACAAGTTGTAAAAAAAAAAAAAAAAAAAAAAAACCCTTTAAGGGCCGGCCCGGTGGCGCACTGGATGGTGCGCCGCTTGGGAAGCGCGGCGGCGCTCCCGTCCAAGGGTTCGGATCCCACATACAGACCGGCTCCCGCTCACTGGCTGAGCGAGGCGCGGGAGCAACACCGAGGCTTGCGATCCCGTTGCCGGTCCCTGGTCCGGTACGGGGGCAACACTGAGGGTTGCGATCCGTTGCCGGACACGGACAAAAGACAAAAAAAAAAAAAAAACCCTTTAAGGGCCGGCCCGGTGGCGCACTGGATGGTGCGCCGCTTGGGAAGCGCGGCGGCGCTCCCGTCCAAGGGTTCGGATCCCACATACAGACCGGCTCCCGCTCACTGGCTGAGCGAGGCGCGGGAGCAACACCGAGGCTTGCGATCCCGTTGCCGGTCCCTGGTCCGGTACGGGGGCAACACTGAGGGTTGCGATCCGTTGCCGGACACGGAAAAAAGACAAAAAAAAAAAAAAAAACCCTTTAAAAATGTGAGTTAGAGGGTGGTGCTGGTAACACCATGGTCCCAGGGTTTGATCCTTGTGCTGGCCAGCTGCCAAAAAACCAATAAATAAACAAACAAAAATGTAAGTACCATACCTGTTCCTGAATCAGACATCCAAGAATTTGGACTTTCATCTGGTTTACTGAGGTAAAAAGCACAAGGATGTGTAGCAGCAGCAAAATCAGACTACAATTCAAGAAAGAAAACTATTAGTTGAGAGCTAAAAATCATAAGGCACAAACTGCTGACTCAAGGAATGAGACCCAGCTGTCAAAAACAAGTTAGAGACACCTTCAGAGCATTCATGAGGAAGTAAGAAAGCCTGGTTTCCCCATGATTATGAGAACACAAAATGATAGGGATTAACAGTGAATAATTTTCTTTTCCTATGTGATTTACAATAGTTTATTCTGGTTCTCTGTGGAGCTGGAAGGAGAAAATTGGGAGCAGGTGTTCTTTGAGTTTAGACCGAAATTATATTTATAATTTGCCATCTACTTCCAAAAGAAATTTAAGGTGCCTAGAACTAAAGTTATTTAGTATAAAAACTAACATAAAAACCCAAACAATTCATTTTCATCATTACAACTACAATAAGTCAAATTAACTCTTAAAACCACATAACATTAAAATGAACCTTAAATAGGAGACTTCTCTTTATATACAAACAATTGGTTACTAATCCTAGAAAAGGCTGAAAATGTTTACTTATCATCAATTCTAATAAATTCTGAGCTAATTTCTCCTCACAGTATCTGACATTGTCACAAAAAATATGTTTCCAAACAGATATGTGACAGGAATATTTCTACTGGAATTTTTCTTATCAGTTCCACCATCACCAAACTTTTAATCCCTGTTAAAAAGTATTTAAGTTGGGGGCCGGCCCGGTGGCACACTGCTACAGTGCGCCGCTTGGGAGTGTGGTGGCGCTCCCGCCGAGGGTTCGGATCCCGGTTCCCGCTCACTGGCTGAGCAAGGTGTGGGAGCAACACCGAGGGTTGCGATCCCGTTGCCGGTCCCGGTCCGGTACAGGCACGACACTGAGGGTTGTGATCCGTTGCCGGACACGAAAAAAGAAAAGAAAAAAAAAAAAGTATTTAAGTTGCATTTGCTTACAACCATCCATGAACCCACTACAAAAGAGTACGCTAAGATAATAAAACTCTACCTATCAAGAAGAGGGATTAGGCCGGCCCGGTGGCGCACTGGATGGTGCGCCGCTTGGGAAGCGCGGCGGCGCTCCCGTCACCCTTTATTCTGCAATGATATAATTTGCTTCCAACACAAACCCAGATTATTCATGTGTTAAAATGTACAACCTGCCAACTTTGTTGGAGAGCAGAGCTGGTGTAAGAGAATATTTTGTTTTATTCTCCCTTGACAAAAAAAAAAAAAAAAATTTTTTTGAAGAGGGATTAATTACATCAGCCTTATAAGGCAGCACTTAGCCTCTTTTTCGAAGTGAGCCAACCAGCCATCCCTATATAGGGATCTGAACCTGCGGCCTTGGTGCTATTAGCACCACACTCTCCCAAGTTAGCCACAGGCCGGCCCTTAGCCTCTTTTTCATCAAGAAATTACTTGTACCTGCCAGCCATACACACACCTAAGCCGTCTTTTGTCTCCTACCTATTTGAATTTCTCCCAGTACTTAAAAGACCAGGAAAAGGTGAATGGAGAAGACTAAGTCAAATATTTTAATCCTATGTAAAATATTTTGTCCTCATCCTGATTCTGAGGTGCAAACTTCAATGCACTTGGCTGACACAAGTGCAAAGTGGGCTGCTGAGGGGCTTACCTTGCACAGCTGCCTGCTGCACTCTTCTGGGCCAACAAGGCACCCACTGAAGAAAGCAGGCCCAGCTTTTAATAAAAAATAGAAGTACGGTGCAATAAAAAGCCCTTCTAAAACGTAAACCCTCTTAGCTGAAGAAGCTAGACTAAGCCTAGGACACGGACCTTAATGAGTTTCAGTAACAGTCTATTAGCCTATCTGAAAAACTACCCGAAGTTCTTCAGCCTGTGAAATGGTCAAGTTGCATCTGTCCAAGACAAAGGACCAAGGAAACAAAGAACAACCAGAGCTCTGGAAAACCCTTCTGCTAAATAATATACAATACTTCCAAGTAAATATTACCCCAAATAAACTACCACTGTATAAAAAGAAAAATGGATCACTAGAGAATTCTGATAACAAGCATTCCCTGCTATAGAATAAAACTGAAAACAACGGGAGAAGAGAAAAGATTAAATAGAGGAAAGTTCCAACTTTTCTGAATCCAGAATTATGCATGTAATAAAAGCAATTCAGGTGTGGTGTCTCTGATTCACCAACCACAATTTGCACAAAATCATTTAAAACTCAGAAATATCAAAGAAACTTGATTTCCCCTAATGATTTAATACCAAATATATCATGCACCTAAATAAATAAATAAATAAATAAAACTTGTCCAGGAGATGATCAAAGAAAAGGAAATACCCAGAGGGAATCATCGCCTCCTCATAGCCCCTACTGATCAAGAGAGGCAGAAGACACTACTAGAAGGGCATTTCTCAGGCAGTGCGCCATATCACTGGTCTGACTCTGCACCAAATTGAGAAGGAAAATTAGGCTAGACCAATGGTTCCCAGACTTACTGCACATCAGAATCACCTGAGGAGCTTTAAAACTCCCAATACACAGGTCATGGCCCACACTGAAGAAGTCAGAACACCTGGGATTTGCAGCCAGGATAAGTAGATTTTTAAATCTCCTCAGGTGACTCTACTGTGCAGCAAAGTTCGGGAACCACTGGGCTACATCTAATATATTATAAAAGACAACAAGAAAACCAGTGAATACAAGTTACATAACCAAAACCCAAAGTTTATCAGAAGTGGAAAAGTCTCACCAAGGTGGAGTTTCCAGTCTTAACCTTAGTAAAAACAAGTAAAGAAACTATGTATGAAAACATTCTCCCTTTATGTTAACTTATTCCAGTGAAAAAAGCAATTTTTATCCCAGTCTCCAAATGTCTTTATGCTATCATACCAAACAAAGATATACCATACAGGTTCGAAAGAAGAGAATTACATAGTACTAAAGGGCTTTTCTGGAATAGAACCACTAAGATAGTACTAAAGGGCTTTCCTCGGCCATAGAAGTTTGGTGGCTGGTGCAGCTTCATTCACATTCACTTCCCTACTCCTAAACACAAATCTGAAGAAGTTTAAAGAATGGTTGATATTAGAAAGCCTAAACATCACGTGTTGAAGGAGAAATTTTACTGAAAGAAAAGAGAAATAAATAGTGCCTTATGGAGGTTAGACTACCTTCTTATGACTTCTATTCTTCAATAGAACTTTTGCATAGGATAATGGAAAGACTATGTTTAGGATAATCAAGACATGGTCAATTTCTAAAGGACTGTAAGGAGACCTGATTTTGCAACCTCAATGTATTATACTAAACAATGCTATTGTATGACAATTTAGGACAATAAAGCTATAAAGATGTATTGAAACACTCAATATATCTATAGCCCTTTAATGAAAGCAGCTGCAAGGTTAGCAAAAGGACCACATAGAATTCTAATATTTAACCTCTTACAATTTGGAGTATAAACTCAGAATTGTCCAAATTTCAACATTTTTTTATAAAGGCATCTTAAGGTATTCAACACATACACTACTACTTCTTATAACTTAATAGTATGGAGACTAGCTGGTGAGCTCAGCTGGTTGGAGCACAGCCTTATATTATAACCCCAAGGTCATGGATTTGGATCCCCGTACCGGCCAGCTGCCAAAAACCAAACAAACAAACAAACAAACAAAAAACCTTAACAGTAATATAAATTATTTGAAAGCTTTTTAAAAAATAATTAAATAGACTACTCTGGTTAAGTGTAAACATTTGCAGTACATAGAGAAATATGACCTTTACAAACGATTCATTTGTTACAGTATTTCATCTCTCTTAGTTCTGATTTCCAGCCTAATAAAGAAGCAACACTTAGAGCATATCATTATTTCCAATTCTTTGAGACACCAAAAGAAAGATTTATAAATGAACAAATTAATGATACAAAAGGAAGGGCAAAAAAATTATGCTGATGAGTGTGTAGTAAACCTAATGTAATCATCACTAGCTGAAGCGTGCCAGAGAAAAGTGATTTATTACCTACTTTTTCAATTGATGTTTTCTTGCTTTGCTCATTTCCTTGCTTAGATCTTGGACATCCATCTTCTATATGTGCTCTCTTTGGTTGATTCTGCTTCAGCTTTTGTGCCCATGATGTTATAGATTTACTATTTAAGAAACCAAAATTACTTTCTTTAGATGCTGTCCTTCACATATGAAGCTAAACACCAGTAGATACTGTCAGTGGAAAATGCTTTGAGTTGTTTTTCTTTTTTTTTTTTTTCCTTTTTGTATTTTTTTACTGACCGGTAACGGGATCCCAACCCTCGGTGTCACGCCCGTACCGGGGACCGGCAAGGGGATCGCAACCCTCGGTGTTGCGCCCGCACCGCGCTCAGCCAGTGAGCAGGAACCAGTCTCCACATGGGATCCGAACCCTCGGCAGGAGCGCCGCCGCGCTCCCAAGCGGCGCACTCTCCAGTGCGCCATCGGGCCAGCCCGAGTTGTTTTTCTAATAGTGGAAAGATGATAGGTTTTTATTGATTCACCTAAATTTCTTTTTTCAACTTATTACCAAAGGACAAGTAAACAAAAATACTACCAGTAATTAACAACACACAGAGCCTGCAGCCATGGAATAGAATAAAAACCACACTTTCCCCTTCAAGTACTCAATATGTTATGTACAATGAAAGCATATTTATTGGCATAGACTGATAATTATACCTGATAGTAGGTAGTACTTGTGTTACTACAGCTAAATACCTTACTTTATTTTTTTTATTTTTATTTTTTTTCCTTTTTGTCTTTTTTTACTGACTGGTAACAGGATCACAACCCTCGGTGTCGCACCCGTACCGGGGACCGGCAACGGGATCGCAACCCTCGGTGTTGCACCCGCACCGCGCTCAGCCAGTGAGCGGGAACCGGTCTCCATATGGGATCCGAACCCTCGGCGGGAGCGCCGCCACGCTCCCAAGCTGCGCACTCTCCAGTGCGCCACCGGGCCGGCCCGTAAATACCTTACTTTAGATGGCATACTTCAGAGATATAAAACTGAAAAATTAGGGTAAACTCCAAAATTTTAAAAGATTGTTTGTTTTAAAAACTTTCAGCCACAGTCTCCTTAACTAAAAAGTCTCCAAAGTCAATCAAAAAGTCTTTAAACTTACAAAAATTATTATTATTATTTTTTTTTAGTGGCTGGCCAATATTGGCATCCGAACCCTTGACCTGACCCTGGTGTTATAACATCGCACTCTAACCAACTAAGCTAACCAGCCAGCCCCAAAATTCTTCTTATATATAAAAAACATAAAATTGAGTATGCTTGTATATAATTTTCAGTTTCAAATTACACAAACATGTGTGACAAAATTCTACTATTAATTCAGTCCTGTCTCCTAATTTTTAGCAAGTTTATAGTGACTAGAAAATACAAAAGGAATTTTCTGGCAAGGCCTCCCCCCTTAAGAGTTTAGTAGTCTTATAGCATGTGGGAAGAAAGTCAGATGTCATTAGTATATAGTGTGCTTTGTTTATTTCAACTTTCCACAGGCAACAAATAAAATACTTTGCTTTTAATGGTAAAACTGATAAATGTTCATATACATCTCATTCTATTATAGTCCAACTAAAAGGAACTTTATTTACTACATCCTAAATGTAATAAACGGGTAAAACTCCCTTCAAATGGTGGAGAAATTCTACTTACCTATTTGTTTTTCCACTGTATACTTCAGAAATCTTATTTTCACCAAGAAAATTATGTTCGAATTCACCAGGAAAAATAGAACTGTCTTCCTTTAAAGATGCACGAAACTCTTCAGTAGTCTGTATACAAAAACTCTTGTTTTTTACACCATCTACAAGTGAATCTGTCTGCATCATAGGTGCTACATACTGTCCTTTAGAAATGTCTGTGTGCTCCATGAACTCTTTGGGGTCTTCAGATTTGTAGGTATTTAATTCTGAGACACAAAAGGTACCATACCCACTGCTCACTGAGCTACTATCCACATTGCAGTCTGGTTGTGATGTGGACATTTCTTGCTGCATTTCAGGTTCTTTAGATTTAGGATAACTGATAATAGATTCATTTCTCTCACTGCTTTCAGAAAAAAAACCCATTCGACTTTCTGAAGATACTTGTTTGCTTGAAGAACTCCTATCATAGGAAGCCCAGGAAGTATTATGGGTCTGTAATTTGACTAAATTTTTTATCTCCTCCTGTATACGCTGGAAATAAAAAAGTTACAGATTTGGGTAAAAAAGTATATTAAACATCACACTTTTATAAATGTTATGAAAATACCGTGTTTCAAAATATGAGAAAATATTCTAAAGATAATATGATGCTTTATCTTTAATTTATAAACAAAATTGATAAAATGTATTAACTGGTTTTTCTGCAAATTTCACAAACATTAAAAAAAGAATCAAGGGCCGGCCCGGTGGCGCACTGGATAGTGCGCTCCCGCCCAAGGGTTCGGATCCCACATACAGACCGGTTCCCGCTCACTGGCTGAGCAAGGCGCGGGAGCAATGCCGAGGGTTGCGATCCCGTTGCCGGTCCCCGGTCCAGTACGAGGGCAACACTGAGGGTTGCGATCCGTTGCCGGACACGGAAAAAAGACAAAAAGACAAAAAAAATAAAATAAAATAAAATAAAAAAAGAATCAATATAGGGCCGGCCCGGTGGCGCACTCGGTAGAGTGCGGCGCTTGGGAGTGCAGCGGCGCTCCCACCGAGGGTTCGGATCCCATATAGAGACCGGTCTGCTCACTGGTTGAGCACGGTGTGGGCGCGACACCGAGGGTTGCGATCCCGTTGCCGGTCGCGGTACGGGCACAACACTGAGGGTTGCGATCCCGTTACCGGTCACGAAAAAAGACAAAAAGGAAAAAAAAAAAAAGAATCAATATAAATGACAACTTACTTGAATTTGGTTGTAGAACTGTTCCTGCTGGGCAACTATCTGTTCTTGGCATTGTTTTTCCACCAAATTGAATAGCTGTAACCACCTGGTCTATGAAATTATAAAATATCTTAATTAAAAATAATATTTAATGTAACATTTCACAGCAAAATTCCTCCAGTGAGAAAGGCCTTTTTTTAAAAGTGTTTTTAATGTAAAATTTATAAGCCAAATTAAATAGTTATAAAAATATATTTAATAAAAAATGTAAGGACATAGGTTTGGGTAACCTGTTCTTTTTTTCTTTTTTTTAAAGATGACTGGTAAGGGGATCTTAACCCTTGACTTAGTGTTGTTAGCACCACGCTCTCCCAAGTGAGCTCACCGGCCATCCCTATATGGGACCCGAACTCATGGCCTTGGTGTTATCAGCACCACACTCTCCCGAGTGAGCCACGGCTGGTCCTGGGTAACCCTTTCTTATGTAACTTGCAGTCTGGGTAAATCTGAAGGTCTGGGTAAAATTACTTTTCAAATGGCATCTTAATTTGATGTTATCTACTATCATTTCTCATTAATCAAGAACTGGTAGCTGTACTTTATATTTGTCTTAAGTTCCTCATCCTTTCCTCATAACAGCTAATGATTTTCTTAAACCCTGACATGTACCCAGAAGAAGGATCCCACATCCTAAAATAAGAAATAGTTTGGTATTATGAGAATTTAACCCCTAACTTATTTGTTCTTCAAGTTTTAACTTATTTGTTCTTTTAAAATCAGATATTAAAGTGTTTCAAAGCACTGCAGAGCTGAAAAAAGAAAGGAATGAAAAAATGACTCTGTACACCTATGGAACTGGAGCTGGCTGGTTTGCTCATTTGGTTAGAGTGTGGTGTTACAACACCAAGGTGATGGGTTTGAATTCCTGTACTGGCCAGCTGCCAAAAACAAACAAACAAACAAAAAACCTAAGGAACTGGCTGATACCTCCCTTCACAGCACACTTTTAGGTCATGATCCATCCTGACTCACAAGAGCAGTCAGCCAGTCAGCCCTCTCATAACTAGGGTATGCCAAAACATGGCAGGAGAGGGGGCATGGAGTTCTCCAGAAGACTAAATTCAATCTCAAGTCTGATATACTTTCAGCAATAGAGTGTATGCAATAACATACAGTATTGGTAAGTAGCTACCATGAAACCTAGCCTCCCTGTTTAAAACCTTTCAATGTCTTTGCACTCCTAATAATTTCCTACAGGGTCCTGCATTGTCGAGCCCCTACATACCTTCCAACTTCATCCTGCCCTTCTCTGTCCCTTGCCTGCTACACACCAGCCTTGCCAGCTTCTTTCTGTTCCTTGAGCATGCCAAAACTGTCTTCCCTCATAAGCTTTGTACTTGCTGTACCGTCTACCTGGCCCTTTCCATAGCGCTTAACATGACTGGTGTCTTCCCATCCTACAATTTTAGCCTAAGTGTCACCTTCCTAAAGCATCCTAACACCTCCTCTCTTTTTTGTCATCCTGTTTATTTCCTTCATAGCATTTACCACAATCAGAAAGTACCTTATTTATTCACTTTGTAAACTTGTCCATCTCCCACCCCTGCTCTATTCTATCTCCAGCAAAGAATGGCTGCTCCAATATATAGTCAAAACGAGTATATAAAAATGCATATTTCAAACAATCCAGAAGCCCTTGAGGTTAATGTTAAAGTTTTTAATTTGTAAAATCTGAACTGTAACAGAATTAAGTTGAAATCTGTATAACAGTATTAAGGCAAAGGGGAAAAAAACCCTCAGGATTGGTAAAAGAAGCTTTCAAAATGAAATATGATAGTACTGATAGAAAATATTAATTATAAATCAACTAACTTCAGGGCAAATTAGGCTAGGTCATAAGTTCTTTATCTTCTAGACTTATCTACAATATAAAGTATGTTACATTAATCAAAACAAAAATAGGTAGGCCGGCCCGTGGCTCACTCGGTAGAGTGCGGTGCTGATAACACCAAGGCCACGGGTTCGGATCCTATATAGGGATGACCGGTGCGCTCACAGTGCTCACTGGCTGAGCGTGGTGCTGACAGCACCAAGCCAAGGGTTGAGATCCCCTTACCGGTCATCTTTTAAAAAAAAAACAAAAACAAAAATAGGGCCGAGCCTGTGGCACACTGGGGGAGTGCGGCGCTGGGAGCGCAGCAGCACTCCCGCCGCGGGTTCGGATCCTATATAGGGATGACCGGTGCGCTCACAGTGCTCACTGGCTGAGCGCAGGGCGGCCGATCTCAAAAAGGACAAAAAAAAAAAAAAAAATTAGGCAACATAGTTTTTTTTTTAAGTCACACTAAACCCAAGCAACATTTTAGGGGTGATTCTTTTTTTTTTTTTTTTTTTTTTT
>NW_007726258.1:796091-828866 GCF_000696425.1 Galeopterus variegatus | reverse complement strand
ACCACTGAGGGTTGCGATCCCGTTGCCGGTCCCCGGTCCGGTGCGGGGGCACCACTGAGGGTTGCGATCCATTGCCGGACACGGAAAAAGACAAAAGACAAAAAAAAAAAAAAAAATTAGGCAACATAGTTTTTTTTTTAAGTCACACTAAACCCAAGCAACATTTTAGGGGTGATTTTTTTTTTTTTTTTTTTGTCTTTTGTCTTTTTCCGTGTCCGGCAACGGATCGCAACCCTCAGTGGTGCCCCCGCACCGGACCGGGGACCGGCAACGGGATCGCAACCCTCGGTGCTGCTCCCGCGCCTCGCTCAGCCAGTGAGCGGGAACTGGTCTGTACGTGGGATCCGAACCCTCGGGCGGGAGCGCCGCCGCACTTCCCAAATGGCGCACTATCCAGTGCACCACCGGGCCGGCCCATTAGGGGTGATTCTTAACCTGATAAAGTTACTGTTTACATAATAACAAATTACATAACAAAAATGGCTTTATATTATGTGAGACACTTGATAATAATCACATCTTTGTTATCGTTTTCTTATTTAGGATACAAATGAATAAAGCTTACTTAGTATATAAATTGGTGAAGATTTTGTTCATCCTAGTCAGATTTTTTTTTTCTTTTGGCAGCTGGCCAGTATGGGGATCCAAACCCATGACCTCGGTGTTATAAGGCTGTGCTCTGATCAACTCAGCTAACTGGCCAGCCCTCTTGTCAGATTTTATAATTAATATTTTAATTTTAAATAAACTTATTTAAGAATATTATAAACACAATGAATAACATTATTCACTTAATTATTAAGAAGGGCTATTATTCATTTCAAACTAGAATGGTTTATACTGCCTGCATTTAACATATTGTTGGAGGATATGCACATCTAATTAAAGTTTTTCCCTCCACCCAGTTTTTGATGCCATAGCCTGAATGTGATTTCTATAGTCTTACCTACTAAATATCCCATGTGTGTTAAAATCCTACATCTGACTCCCAGCTCTGCACTAACAACCTGTGTGTTCCTAGACAAATATATTTCATTTCTTTGTACCTCAGTTCCCTAATTTATAAAATGGGAATAATAACACTTCATAGGTGGCTGAGAGGATTAAATTTTAAATTTAAATATGATGCACATAAAGCAATAATCTCATTGGGGAGGGAACTGCATATTGGAAATATGTGAGATCACGGTCATTACGAAGATGGGGGGCACCACTGGCCTCTAGTGAGCAGGGTCCACGGATGCAAATCATATGACAGTCCCCCACAGTAAAGAATTGTCTTGTGTCCATTTTATACTATGAAAATAATAAATATTTTGCACAGTTTTCATATCACCAAAAACAAATAAGTTTGTTTCAGAATTTCATCAGAAATTCGTCTCCATTTCAGAAACGTGTGGCACCAGTTGAGGTGCTGCTCACGATATCTAGATCTTCAACATATCATGGCTGTATCAATTGGTGTTTGTAGCTGCTGCATTCATAGTGAGGCCACACATAGGTAAACACGAGACTACTGCATTATGTCTTCTAATGAAGACGTGCCTGAGCACTTGTTTTTAAAATACATATTCTTTTACTATAAGTAACTTTTATTTCTCCTGTATATCACATTTAAGATATTATACTAGGGGCCGGCCCGTGGCTCACTCGGGAGAGTGCGGTGCTGATAACACCAAGGCCCCGGGTTCAGATCCCATATAGGGATGGCCGGTTAGCTCATTGGGTGAGCTTGGTGCTGACAACCCCAAGTCAAGGGTTGAGATCCCCTTACCGGTCATCTTTTAAAAAAAAAAAAAAAGATATTATACTAATTTTTTCAAGTGGATACTTTACACAGGGTGTAAATTGCATTTCAGGATGATATAAGTTGACGTTATTTTAAAAACTGTTATAGGGCCGACCCCGTGGCTCACTCGGGAGAGTGCGGCGTTGGGAGCGCAGCAGTGCTGGGAGCGCTGAGACCGCGGGTTCGGATCCTATGCAGGGATGGCCGTGCCCTCACTGGCTGAGCACGGTGCGGACGACACCACACCAAGGGTTGCGATCCCCTTACCAGTCACAAAAAAAAAAAAAAAAAAACTATTATAAAACAATTTTTATAAAATTATTAAAAATACTGATTGTTATGTGGAAAGAACACAAAAGTACAAAAAGAGGGCTCTAGGTCTAATAAGTTTGAATGCGACTAACAAAAATGTCTAGTACACTACCTGGCAAATAGACACTCAATATATGGTAGATACTATCATTATTTTATTATTATCCTTTAGCCATTACTATTTTATACATAATCAGCACTGTTAAAAGGCTAAAATAACTACTAAAAACAAATTAGTTAATGATGTGCTTTAAAAATTCCTTACAGTCACAGAAATATTAGCAATAGCAAGGATTTAAGAACGTATTAAAGTATTTCTGTGCAAAAGCGTTAAAAGATTCCTTTGATTTTATTAAAATATATAACCTTCCCGAGTTTAAGCAGTGATAAAAACTTAAGAATTCCAGCAGAGAGGTTTTATAAAGGAATCCTAAAGAAATCGATAAACTCCCTCACTCTTAACTGCTCAGATTGTGGAAGGTTTTGCATTTTATTTTAATAATGTAGATTAGTCCCTTACAAGTAGTAAGAATCAGAAAAACATTGCTATTCCAAAAGGGAGATGAAAATATAAATCCAGGGAAGAAAGTCAGGCTAAGATTTGCATGATCCTTACTCCTCCCATTCTTTCTAAAACACTACAGTAAAATATCAGAGGATTCCTTTTTTCATGTGCTACAAAAACATGCTAAATAAATTCAAGAAGTTTTACTGATATGGCCAGAAGTATACTTCAATATTCTCTCAAAGTAAGAAATATCTTAAGCAGCTCTGCATTGAATAATCAATTACATGACTACATTACAAATATTAGGTAGTCAATTATTACTAAACATAATAAAAATGGTCTGTTACATCACAGGGGAAGAAAGGGCAGAAAGAAACAGGTTCAAATGTTAAAAGGTGGAAGTAGCTGGTTAGTATTCTGGCTTTTTTAAATCTATACATTAAATTCACAAATACATTTTGATTCTGACTTAAGATGTTGATTTCAAAGTATTAAAAGTAACAATTTCTAGTTAAACATGAATTTACCAGGAGTTAAACTACATTGTGGCAATGCTTCATTTGTCTTAAAGCATACTAATTCAGGCATCATAAGCTAATAAATAGATACATTAGGGGAAACAATAAAACGTTCCATTTTTAATTGCATCCTTTTACAATGGCATTTGTAAGTCTTTTGCATTAGTACATACTGACTGTTATACAGAAAAAATATAAAAAGCATAAAAACTGAAAATTTGATTTTTTTAAAGTATGTAATAATACTCATTTTTATAATTTCAATAATTATGGATAATGAATATAAGTAATTACACTTAGGGGTAGCTGTTACTGAATTCTTAAACCAGGTAATCATTCATTCCACTTAGTCTACATGCTGAAAAATAACACAAATTATGGTACTAAAAGTATGATTAACATTTAAAGCAAAATCTAGTTCTCTCTAAGTGAAAAGTTTAATAACAATAATGTTTTATATATTTCTATAAAGGATTACCAAATCTAGCCTTAGGAGAGTCTATCTTGAGTATTATTCTATGAAACAAAATTTACATATATGTATTCTTTTAACTGTTAAATTTTTACATCACAATTTAACCTATGGACCAAAGAATCACTGACCTGAAAACAGTATAATACAATGTACCACAGCTGAATGTGATAAGGTACTAAAATGAAGCCTTAATTTGAAATATTTTGAATGTTCTAATTACAAAGTAGAATTCGGTTTTTCAAAATGATGAAAATTCCATATGATTTACTTAAAACATTAGTATTAGTAATAATTTTGATAATTTTAGGATTCTCAGTTCCCTGAACACAATGTTTTAGTTCACATTTAATATACAAATTAATATTTCTAATCACTAATATATAGTTAAAAATACTTTTGATCATTTTTTCACATTCAATATCATTTCCCAATTAATATATTTGACCACTTTACTTAAGTAATAGTAAGTATCATGCTCTTCAGAACATAAATTTCTAATAATTTAGAGTTTAGAAGAGGTATGTTTAAATACAATTATTTTAAAATTCTGAAAATAAAACAAAACTAGATACCTCACAGTTTTTCCAAAGTTCTGAATCAGTCTTTCCACTGTTTTGTAGCTCTTGCATTAAAGAAGTTAGTACTTCAACTGTACCTTGAATTACAGGTGGTCTGGTCTTCCCTGAGAAAGAGGATATCCCCTTTGTACTAAGGTGGGGACTACTTCTGTTGAAACATAAATAATTCAAATGGTTTTCTTCATTCTACCAAAGTGTTGAATAATTCAGCAGTTCAAGATTTAGCACAGCAAGCAATACAAAACCACTGATATTTAATCCTTCTAATGGCACCTCATTTATTGAAAATCTGCTCACAAGTTTGTCCACAGAAGAAAAATAGCAGTAAAAAGACAGATAGCACTTTATTTTTTTAAGAACACAAGAGAAAGACCTTCTCCAGAAGTGAGAGAACACTCCAAAGTATCAGCAGAAAATAAAAAGGTTTGTGCTGAACAATAGTAAGAAAAATTTCCAGTTTCTCTGACCTAAATTATTCCAGAGGATCATTTCACCCCACTTTAAGAACAGACCTTCATTGTGTAGTGGGGATTCTTTCTCTGCTGCCCAGAATTATAGTTGTCTTGTTAATTGGATCCCCCTAATTTGGTGTGATAAGCTGATGCTTACCTCCGCATTATCTTTGACTAAAAGTTGTGTCAAGCACATTAGCAGCAAATATTCATGACTTGTTTAGCCTATTTAATGTGTAAAATAGCACTGATTCTTCCAAGAGGGCTGCTTTTCCAAACCTGAGACGAGTTTATTTCAAATTTGTTTTATAAACACGCAAAGCGAATTCAGGACATTAAAATTTGTTTAAAATCCAGTGACTGACAGACCATTTTCATTTATTTATTGATATCCTGCTTTGTTTCACAAAAAAAAAATTGTAAAAAGAGGACACTAATGAAATCAACAATAAAATAATAAAGAGTTAGAACCAGAGAAAATTAAAAAATTCAAGAGAAAAAAGAATATGTTGTACACAGGGGTTTACATAGTTGTAATAATTGAGTTCAAATACGGCCAATTTTACTGCCAGTCATAATGAAAAGGGAGACAAGTTCAATTACATAATTTTCATTAGAAAGGCACATTTAAGCTCCTCCAGGCAAATCAAACACTACACTCCAAAAGGAATTTCTTTTATAAGTAGACTTCGAAGGGGCCACCTAGAGATACAGCAAGCAAAATCTGTGACCAACTTTCAGCAAGTGCATATAAGTACATATGGAATACTGTAGCAGACACTTACTGTAGCAGATATCTCTTTTAGACCATTTCCCTGCTTTTAAGAATTTTCTGTCACCCTACTTTATGCTTTCTTGTTTAACTTTATATATTCTCATGGGCTGCATTAAATTCCTCCTGAAGAGAGCACAGAATGAACAATTTTTTAAAGTAATTTATTTATAATACACAATTTCTTCAAGCCTATTGTGTTTAAAACTATCTGCCCCTTTACCAGTGGGTCCCAAACTGCTATGCTTTTGCTTTCTTCTACCTGCTTTTTACAGTTGATCCCTCTCTCCAATGGTGGTTGTCTCTTTGCTGTTTCTAAGCTAGTATAAATTTAGAAAACAAATAATCAAGTTTGTCAGACTATGTGCAAATTGACAGTAAACAGGCTTGGATTAAAAATAAATCAATCATGGGATAGTTTAAAAATAAAATGCATTGTTTGATAAGATCTATTTTGTGTTGACTTAGAGTCTGTTTTTTGCTTACTTCCTAATATTCAATTTTAATTGCTATTTTCTAGATTGGTGAGGTATTCTTGCAATAAAACATTATTCATACTATTTATTTATTTATTTATTTATTTATTTAGAAAAGATGACCGGTAAGGGGATCTTAACCCTTGACTTGGTGTTGTCAGCACCACACTCTCCAAAGTGAGCTAACCGGCCATCCCTATATAGGGATCCAAACCCGCAGCATTGGTGTTATGAGCAAATGAGCCACCGGCTGGCCCTCATACTATTTATTTATATTTATTTATTTGTTTATTTATTTATTTAGGCAGCTGGCCAGCATGGGGATCTGTGTACTACTAATTTTTTAAAAAGAAATATTTAGGCAACTAAATTTTAAAGATATGCTCGTCATTTATCAAGAATAAAAAAAGTGTAAAGGAAACTACAACCAACAAAACAAGCACTTTTTCACTATGTTCCCCATGCAAAAGGACATATCACTGGGAGAAATTAAAAACATGGAAGGACTAAAACTATTCTTAAATAACTGTCTCCAAACAGTTCCCGATAAGTTTTTTTAAAAAAATGAAATTCAATAACTATGACACTATTTGGATAAACTAGTAAACTATTCAAATAAAGTTATTTTGATTTGTTGTTACATTAAAAAATATATCCCATTCTTACCTATTAGTATTTAAGTTCAGTCCAAGAGAATGGGTAGAATTTTTGATATCAGATTCTACAGAAGATGAAGTTTTTTGTAAGGTTTTCACCAAGTCAAAATCTTCCATAGTGTACAGAAATTGTTACACTCTCCTATTTGAAAATAAAGGCTCTTTCACTGTTTGTGGAAACTGAATCCGAGTCATCTTCAGATGCTTCATCGTCTACTGGCATTTTCAGTTGCTAACATTCAGAAGTGTGAAATATCCTAAACTTCCAAGAGAGTCTGAAAATGAATGGGGAAAAAAATACTACTATAAAAAGCTACTAAATCTAGCAACTATCTTTTCATGACTTTGGAAACCTCATACAAATCTCCATTAAGAAGAGCAACGTTTTTCCTAATAGCCAAAATGTAGAAACAGCCCAAATGTCCATCAACAGATGAATGGATAAACAAATGTGGCATATCACACAAAGGAATATTATTTAGCACTGATTCTTTCCATAAAAAGGAAATTGTACATCTACAATATAGATGAACACTGAAAATAGTGTCCTAAGAAAAACGAATCAGTCACAAAAGACCACATGCTGTATGATTCCAACTATACACATTGTCTACGATGGGCAATTCCTGAGAGACAGAAAGCACATTAATGGTTGCCAGGAGCTGGGGAAAAGAGAGAGTGGGAGTGGGTATGGGGTTTCTTGTTGGGGTGATGAAAAGTTCTGGAATTAGACAGTGGTGATGGCTGTACAACCTTATGAATATACTAAAAACCACTGAATTGTACACTTTTAAAAGAATGAATTTTAGGGCCGGCCCAGTGGCGCACTGGAGAGTGCGCCGCTTGGGAGCGTGGTGGCGCTCCCGCCGAGGGTTCGGATCCCATGTGGAGACCGGTTCCCGCTCACTGGCTGAGCGCGCTGCGGGTGCAACACTGAGGGTTGCGATCCCGTTGCCGGTCCCCGGTACGGGCGCGACACCAAGGGTTGCGATCCCGTTGCCAGTCCCCGGTACGGGCACGACACCGAGGATTGCGATCCCGTTACCGGTCAGTAAAAAAAGACAAAAAGGAAAAAAAAAAAAAAAGAATGAATTTTATGGTATATGAATTATATATCTCAAAAAATCTACAGTAAGAGTGATTTGCAAAAGTAGCATCATCTTTTTCAGGTAACACTTCAGAATTTTATGTGTTTAATAATCAAGGTTCTAGATGCAATTCTACTATGTAACAATTGGAATCCTTACATGCCTTGTTTATTTGCTCAATAAATTCTACTAAGTATACATGCTTGTTGACTTATACAATGACTAGAAGGACTAAATTACTTGGTTTTAATTTGGTATTAAAAAGAGCCAATTAAACTATTAAACACGGATGTCTCCCCATTGGTTTGAAGTACATTTTGCACTCTATAGCCCTCTGTACTCTGTGCATGTATTGCTTCTTAAAAAACGAAATATTTGCCAGGCCAACTAACATTTTACTGAAGCTGGGTATATAGAGGCAAATTGGCTATAACAAGTCAAACAAAGAGCTTCCTTCTCAAGGAATGCATGCATTTTAAAATGAGCCAAGGAGCAAGAGAAAAAGAAAAAACCTCTGCTGCTTACAAAATGAAAAGTTTAGGGAGTGCAACAGAGGAAAATTATCTAGGATTCTAGTTCTCCTAGACTCCCCCTTTGGAAGGCCTGGTTTTCCAAAGCACTCCTCGAAAAAACAGCTCATCAAGGAACCATTTACTTCAGGCACAGGTATGAAAGCCAAGGGTAACCGGACCTAACTATGTGGATTTTTCCCCAGTGGCTCAGCCCATTACATCGCCAAATGGGGTACTGAAAAAATCTGGGGCTGCCCCCTCCAACTGGCAACAGAAATATCTGGATTCAAATCACCTTGCTCTTATACCAGGAAAACACAAGTTCTCCTGGGAGGTGGATCTGCAACCCTATTACTTCCCCCGCTAAGGAAATCCGGATGTAGTGGATCCAGATGGAAAACCACTAGAAATTCAATGATGCTTCTCCAGCGGGGAAGGGAGAACAGGAAGCAATTGAAAGAAAAAACCCAAACACTCCGATATAGAATGCAACATCTAAAGAAAAAAAAAATTGATAGAGAATGAATAAAAAGAACAGAATCATCTCTATATTTCCCAGCAACAAAATATGATGCTTTTGGTTCCCCGCCAACCCCTAGCAAAAAAGGGAGCTGGGGAAAAGGAACGGCTGATGTGGGTCTACAAATAATATGAAAGTTAACTAGGCGTCTGCTTTGCTGGAGGCTGAGGGGCGAGGAGGGGTGACCTCAGAGGTGCTGAGGCCAGATCCTGACATTCTCACGCTCACAGCCAGACCTCAATGGCTAGTGGCGGCTACCGGGTCAGAGTGGGGAGGCGAGGGAGACCCCACGCAGTCGCCTAGGCTACAGCCAGCAGGTAGGACGGAGGACATGCCTCAGCTCCAACAACTATCCTCGAGATTCCAAAAGGAAGCCGGGGAACCTCGTCAAAAAAAAAAAAGATGAAAGAACTCCCACAGCCCCCCCGCCCCTCAGGAGGGGCGCTCTGCGATTGGGCCGCGCAGGTGTCATTCAAGGGCACTGAGTCTAGAAAAGGCGCACAGCAGCCCGGCAGAGCCCCCACACGCCAAAGGGCTCCGGTGGGGTGGGTTCCTGTGGCCGTTTTCTCCTCTCTCCCGAGCGCATCAGCACACTCAGAGGTTCGACAAAACGGTGTCTTCTAAGTTTCATTCCCTGCCCCCCGTGGCTGGCAGGTCCACGCAAGCCGGCGGCCACTTACCTGGCAACTCCTCCCACTGCTGATATCAGGGTCGGGCGAGCGGCCTCTCGCGACCGTTAACTCGAGCGAGCGTGCGCGCGCCCGGCGTCTCGCCGGCAATTGGCTGCTCAGAAGGGGGAGGAGACGGCCGAGCGCGGCGCGCGCGTCGACCTCCCGGTTCCCTCTCCCAACGCCCGGGAAGAGAGAGGGGGCGGGGCTGCTGTCAAGTCCTCCCCTCTGATTGGCTCTCTGGGAACCTACCGCTGCCACGCGGGAAAGACGCCTCAGCTTCGCGCATGCGCAATTAGTAAGAATGCGCCTCTGGCAGGTGAGGGAGCCACTGCAGGGGTGCGGCGCGTGCGCAGACCCAGGAACGCGACAGAGATCCCTCTTCTTTGGTGATTCCGGTTCCCCCAGAACATTGGGGGCGACAGGGCGGTCCTGCGACCAGGTAAGCGTCTGCGGAGAAGCCGGGCATCCCTACGGCTGCCCACGACTGTCAAGGGTTCTGGAGTAAAGGATTGGGAGCCGGACGCCCGCGTTTTCCCGGCTTGCGTCCCCGAGTCGTCGCTTAACCAGTGTTCATGAGGCTCCGCTGGCGGGGAGGTGGAGCCGGCCCTGACGCCTAAGCTAAGTTTTTTCTCGCCCTGGTTTACCCCCAGGCTGCTAGGGTCGGTCCTGGGGCTCTTCAGACACTCGTGGGCGGGGGAGAGGAAGAGAGGCCACCGCTATGGAGGAATGCAGCGATTCTCATTTACTTATTCAGCAGGGCCGAATGGAGCTCTGACCCCGCAGCAGGTGCGTTTCAAGCTTGGCACACAGGAGGTGTCAGCATGGCCTTGCTAGGCCTTTCAAGTACCACAGAGAACCCGCCTTCCTCCCCGTGGACCCCCACCCCATCTCACACGCGCTGTTCAGTCCTCATTCTTCAGCCTAGTTAACCTTTAAGGTACTGCCAGCTCTGAGATTTCCCTCCAGGTGTCCTGGACCACAGTAAAGGGACTTTGCAGGTACTATCACTTAGGTGTGCCAGAGGTGTCACTGAGAAGCCAGGATGCGGGAGGTGTAATTTGCCCTTGGAATGACAAATCCGCCAGGAGGCATTCTGTCTCATCTGAGCTTCCTAAGAATACCTCCCATTATTTTCAACAGTAAAAATCCAAATTTTATCTAGAACTTCATCAATATATGTATGAGCTCAAGCTTAAATAAATTGAAACCCACCTTCCCAGTTGTGTTAATCCACCAGTCAACCTTATGTTCATGTAACACCTAACCAAAATCAAATTACTGAGACCCTAGAATCTTGCACTCAGAAGAATTGAGATTCACAAAAGAATTCTGAATTCCTGAGACAGCTCCAGGCAAAGTGAGGTGTGTTTCTGTACAAGAAAAATATTTACCCCAAAAGCAAGTTCTAGTGATTAGTAATTCAACATGCAAGAGGCAGTAGATCATCGCTTTGGGCTATAAAATCAGATGGGCTCTGTTCAGTTTGGATGTGTATGTTTTTGGTCTTTGTTTTTTGGCAGTGTGATTTTAGGTAATTTTTTTTTGTCCATTAATGTCTTAATAAACCAACACATTCAGGAACTGGTATTGTGATTAACTGTGTTATCTTGTTAACTCACTGATATGTGACATTTTGGTAAGGTTGCTCACACCTTATTTCTTACCTTAGAGTTAGCTCTTTTGGTAGGGTCTTAATTTTAAAATATTCAAAGTGGAAATTGCCTTTGACTAATAGCACTAGACACTGAAGAGATGCCTTTTTCAAAGCATTATAAACAGCTAAAAAAGTAGTTTTTGAAGTCCGGAGAAATTATTTCTGAATATAGAAAACAGAAGCCTTCAGAAATTCAAGTAAATGTGGTAAGTGTAATAATTGTTCATCTAATCTAAATAACCTCCTCTCCCCCGTACCACAGGTTTTGCACTACTTGTAAGCAAGATTACACCACTATTTTATGGCCTTTATAATAGCATGATTACCATGTAATTTTATTATAATATCGAATTACTCAAGTACTTCTCTTTGTCTTGAAGAACTCAAATGGACAGCTTTTGAGTGGAGATCTTTCACATCGATCAGGCTATTCAATAATAGTGGCTGATAATGGCCTGAGGAATTTAGTTTCTGTTAACCAGGGTGTTAATTTGTGTTACTGATTTTTATATCCAAACAGTTTGTCATTTGTGGGGGGTGGCCTTCTCCACAGCAAGAAATGAGAAACAACAGTTGAAATCTATAGTTTAGGGGCCGGCCCGTGGCTCACTCGGGAGAGTGCGGTGCTGATAACACCAAGGCCCCGGGTTCGGATCCCATATAGGGATGGCCGGTTAGCTCACTGGCTGAGCGTGGTGCTGACAACACCAAGTCAAGGGTTAAGATCCCCTTACCGGTCATCTTTAAAAAAAAAAGAAAGAAAAGAAATCTATAGTTTAGCCATTAAACATGAAAGGAAATAACCAGGTTTACATTAATTTTTTTTTTCCTGTCATGATTTTTCTTACTATATTACATAATTTCTAAAGATATTTATGTTTAAACCAGTACTTGCTTCAGTGAAGGTGGTTTTATCTTTCAGTTTGAGCCTGCTGGGAAATCAGGCTGTATTTTTGGCATCATAATAATCTCCTTGGCACCTGAATTTATAGACAAGAATTATGACCTCGCCAAATAGCATGTCTTCAGTAATTTCATGGTTTTCAAGTACTTCTTAAATTGGGCCATACCAAGCAAAATAGTTTTCAGGTCACTGTTCTAGATGCCTTTTTGCCGTGAGCTCTAAAACAAAAGTCAGTGAAATAATCAGATCACAGATTGGGTTTGTGCCACAAGACCACAACTTATGTGGTATGTTAGAGGTTCCTCAGCTTTGTAGTTTAGGGAGTGCTACCATTTAATGAGCATTAAGTGCTTTACATTTGTGGCAACACGTATGATTTTGTTTTCACCCTAGGTGGTATTATTTCCATTTTACAGATGACGAAATGTGGCCAAAGTTGCACAGTAAGTAAACCATGGAGTTGAGACATTGAATACAGGTCATGCTGACTACAAAGCTCATACTCTGCAGTATGGCCTTTCTGGGATAAAATAATGAGAGGAAGAGTCAAAAAGAGAAAATTAAGGAAAATGAGCTAACATTGTTTAAGGAACTGGGAAAAGAGCAGATCTTGAGATATTATGAAGGTCATGAAGCAAGCTGTAGAAAGGATAAATTTAGTTTCAGAAATTGAAAACTTAATGGTCTTCCAAGATAAATCTTCTTGAGGTAATCCACATGGTGTGCATCTCTTTCTTTATTTGTATCAAATAGAATAATGTATTTGAAACTGCTTTGGAAATGTTTAAGTCCTAAACAAATACAAGGCATCATTAATGGTAATATAGGCTTTGAGACTTTTTTTTTTAAAGATGATCAGTAAGGGGATCTTAACCCTTGACTTGGTGTTGTCAGCATCACGCTCTCCCAAGTGAGCCACGGACCGGCCCTTAGGCTTTGAGACTTTTTTTTTAAAAAAGATGACCGGTAAGGGGATCTCAAACCTTGGCTTGGTGTTGTCAGCACCACGCTGAGCCTGTGAGCCAACCGGCCATCCCTATATAGGATCCGAACCCGTGGCCTTGGTGTTATCAGCACCGCACTCTACCAAGTGAGCCACGGGCCGGCCCAGCTTTGAGACTTTGAGAAGAAAATGTAGAGTGTTATTATTGCTGTTTTTTTTATGTGTTTGTTTTATTTTAATAGTGTAGTTGATAATTATAAAGTTCCTGTTAGGTGCCATGAATAGAAGAAAATCACAGTGATACACAAAAATAGGACAGGTGTAATTCTCTGTGGATTTAGTTTTCTTTTAAAAAAAAACAAAAATCGGGCTGGCCCATGGCTCACTCGGGAGAGTGTGGTGCTGATAACACCAAGGCCACGGGTTCGGATCCTATATAGGGATGGCTGAGTGTGGTGCTGACAACACCAAGCCAAGGGTTGAGATCCCCTTACCGGTCATCTTTTAAAAAAAAATTTAAAAATTAAAAAATAAAAATAAATGTTAAAAAAAATGAATGGGATGTTGGTGTTGTGGAATGCTTTTCTCTTTATATGCTTCACTAGTTGTCTCTTGACCTCTGCAGCAGTAAGCCTATTAAATTTAGACCAAACCCAGAGTATTCTCTTTTTTTCTTATCCTCAAAATCAAAGATAATACCTCTGCATTTCCTGCTTAGTGTATTATGCTTTTCTTGTTCTTTGTAAACACTTACTGTGGGTGAAAGGTGCTTTACCTTCAGTGTAAAACCCCAAGCCTAGGAAATGACATGGTCTTTCAAGCCTGACCTGCAGTACTCCGTGGTTCCATTTGGAGAGCTGTTTCAGCCCTCATAAAGATTGCAGGCATCTAGAACAGGAAGATGAACTAGATGCAAAGATAAAGGCTTCCTTTAACTCCCATTTTACAGGGAGCACCAAAACACACTTTTGAAACATCAATTATCATCAGGCATTTCTCAGAAAATCATTTTCCTCCTACTTAGCTTCTGGTGCCATCAGCTGGCCATTTTGTCTTTTCAAGGCTGCAACATTGCATATTAGTCTGTTTAAGCTCACTGAATTTGGTCCTAATTTATTAGGTCATTGTTTTCAGAACTGTGGTTTCATCTCATCTTTTCCTTGGGGAGGGGAAGATAATACTGTGAATAAGCAGATAATCAGCATTCCTGAAATCTGGTCTCAACTTCTTAAATGTTATAAGAATACAAAACAACAGCTTTTTAAAAAAGTTTCAGTCTGGGGCTGGCCTGTGGCTCACTTGGGAGAGCGTGGTGCTGACAACACCAAGTCAAGGGTTAAAATCCCTTTACCGGTCATCTTTAAAAAAAAAAAAAAAGTGTCAGTCTTAGCAACCAGAAGAACTTGCTGATTCCTTTGTTCTATTACAATGCTTGTCAAACTTTAATGTGCCTCTGGATCACCTGAGGGTTTTGTTAAAATGCAGGTTCTCATTTAATAGGTTTGGGGTAGGGCCTGAGAGTCTTCATTCCAAACAAACTCCCCAAGTGGTGCTGTTGCTACCACACGGTGGACCACACTTTGAGTAGCAAGATTCTAGAACTCCATTGTCCAATGACCAGCACATGTAGCTAGTTGAGCCTTTGAAGTGTGGCTGGACCAAATTGAGATGTGCTGTAAGTAAGAATACACCCAGATTTTGAAGACTTCTTATAAAAAAGAATAAATATCTTAATTTTTTAATGTTGATTACATGTTGAAATAATATTTTGGATATACCGGGTTAAATAAAATAAATTTAAATTAATTCCATCAGGTTCTTTTATTTTTAATGCGATTACTAGAAAATTTAGAAATTCACATGTGGCTAGCATATTTGTTGGACAACACTGTTCTAGAACATTGACACAATTGAGGCAACATTTTTGGTGGTGTAGTGTTTTTTGTTTTCAGATGAACATTTCTCAATCCCCTTGTTGCCATGTCACCTTCTCTGCTAGCTCAAATCAATATTCATTTAATTCTTTTATCTAGATGATTTCCTTGCCCTCCCATCACACTCCTTTGCACCTTTCTCCATCTCAATCATTGCCATCATGATGCTAGGACTCTCATCAAGCAGTCAGACAATCCTAAGTGCCAGTATATAGTCAGCACCCTTGCTGAAAGCCCTTAGCCATGCCATTCAAAGTGTGGTCCCTGGACCAGCAGCAACAGCCTCACCTGGGAGCTGGTTATTAATGCAGTCTCAGGCCCCGCCCCAGACCAAATGAACCAGCATCACAGTTAACAAGACTCCCAGGTGATTTGTATGCACATTCAAGTTTGAGTGGTGAGACTGGCTGGTGAGAGCTTTAACAATTATCTTTCCTAAAGCACCCTATTTCAGTTAGTCTCCACATCTGTTCCTTCGATTAATTTTAATGAAGTTTCTGCAAGGTTGATATACCATGAAAGTTGTGGCTAAGGGAAACTAGTATTCTACCTTCCTATAAAAAAATAAAGTGAATTTTAGATAAATGGTATCCTGAAGGCAGGTCCAGAAATTGAAATCTTATGCTTTCCTGAAAATCAATTCAAATATTCTTTATCGCTCTTAGAGACACAAACGAAAGGCATTACCATCTTCTTTACCTCTCTCCAGAGCATTAAAGCTGTTGACACAGCATCGTCTTGCTGCATCTAGTTTTCATCTGTGACTGTTTGCTCCAGTCACAGGCCTTGTTGCAGAGTTGAACACACCATCCCTGTAGCTAGATGTCCTTTTTGGTTTGGGTTGATTATAGAAGCTAGAGGAGGGAATGTGTGCTAGCTGGATCCAGTAATGAAGAGAGGCACTTTGTAAAATGCAGTTTCCAAGTCCTGACAACAAGCACTCCATGTGATTTGGGGACATATTAAAGTTTGAGAACCACTGCTCTATTGCATGTTATCCCTTGTGGGCTATGGCATGTATTGTATTTATGGACGTCTTAATTTCTCTCTTATGCTACAGTCTCCCTTGGCTCCCTAAGGCCCATGCATGACACTCAGCAGATGTTTAAAAGATTCATTGAACAAATTAAATTTCCTTTTGTAAAGTCCTCAGACCTATTATCTCTGAAATTGACCAGCTTAGAAGAGACTCAGACAATGAGAAGGGCTTTAACTTAAACTGTGATCAGCTGTGTAGCTTGGAAGCCATCATCAAGGAAAAGTAGAGCTGAAGGGAAAATCAGGGTAAAGAGCCAGCCCTAAATTAAAGCTCACGTTCAAGAAAGAAATTAGGGCAAAGCTGTCATGACTGCTGGTTTCCCCTTACTAGCACTTCTTTTTACCATTTTTCTTTTTTAATGTTATGATGAACTATAATTTGAGCTGCTTTTATTGTTCTCCAAAGACTTTGGGTTGCTCTGTGGGTATCACAAAAACTGAAATCCGATATGTATTCGTCTTTGGGCCTTGGGGAGGTGGAATCATGGGTGTGTTTGTCATTTTTAGCAGTCATTGGAGTAGGGCCAAAGCTCCAGGAGATACTAAAAGTGTCTAGAATTGTCTGATTGGCTGTTAGAATTAGCTGTTAAACAAAGCTGCCAGTAACTTGAACTCCAGTTGGGTGGGAGACCTTCCAGTGTGTCTGTCAGCTCTGAACTAGGGCAGAAAGGTAGAGATTTGAAACACTGGGCTGGTGACAAAGCAGCTGATAAAAGCACTCTCTGCTCCATCCTTTGTCTGTGAGTTTCGCCTTGTCTCAGACTTGCTTCCTCCCTTTGTCACTGCACTATATACCAATGCTGCCCTGCCCGGTCACATTCACTAGCTAGCGGAAGAGAAACCTCAAGAGAGGCACTGGGCTTGTGTTCTGTAATGAATCTCATCCAGGAACTAGAAGCTGACTGGTACACAAAGGAATTTTGTTCTGTGAATTGAAAGCAAAAATAAAGGGAAGTTTTGGACATTGACTTAGTCTATTCACTTAATCATTTGTAGGTGAGTTGATTCTTTATTGTAGAGATTTCAGAGAAAGTGCCTGGGTTTATCATTTATCTTTTCTTGAGGATACTTCTAAAATATTTCACACATTAACCAAAACCAATTTTTAAAGCACCACTTTTACTGGCACATTCTATTTCAAAATATATCCCTTCACAGCCATGGAGCACTTTGCCAGTACCATCTTAATTATCACCCACTGGAGACTGACAGAACAATGAATGTCACAAAAAGAAGATATGGTAGACCATAATGTCAGTCATGGAATCAAAAGCTAGGATTGACATAAGGCTTGGAATGTATGTTACATTCTATTTGTTTCCCACAGAAATAGCAGAGTTAGAGATGAAGAAAATGTATTGTCATTCCAAAGATGACCAGAGTCATCTCAGTATCAGTGATACCGATTACTAAGGTAGAAACTTTCATCTAAAGTGACATAGGAAATGCACATATTTACAAGTAAGCAAGGCCTAATATCATGTGTGTAGATGTTAGAGGTCAAAGGTGACAATGTGTAAGAGCAAAGCTGGTTGGTGGAGTCATCTGCTGGATGTGCAGTTGCCTTAGAAGTTGGCTTCTGGGCCGGCCCGTGGCTCAGCCCCGGGTTCGGATCCCATATAGGGATGGCTGGTTCGCTCACTGGCTGAGCGTGGTGCTGACAACACCAAGTCAAGGGTTAGGATCCCCTTACCAGTCATCTTTTAAAAAAAAAAAAAAAAAAGAAGTTGGCTTCTACCTGTGTCAGAGACCAGTTGCCTTGACTATAACTTACAAGGTTTCAAATGGTAACAGAGACTAGAGCCTCACAGGCAGAAGTTGTTAAAAAGAGAAGCACGTGTGTTTACTGCCTGCATAGTCCTCAGTAAAGACACATTTGTAGTTCCCATAGTCCACCTGGGTGACAGAGATTTTACTAAAAAACAGTCTCAAGCCTCAAAAGATGTCAACAAAGCCCCTTCCGGAATACTCTTTTCTCCCATCTTTTTTAAGCCTTTGTGGGATGGGTGGGAAAAGGCTAATTCACCCATTTTCCAGTTGAGAAAACAGGTCCAGGTTGTGACTCACCCCTGTTCATGTGGGAGACCTTTCAGATTCTTCTGCCTTTCACCCCTTGAAAAAAACAAAAGAGGGCCGAGCCCGTGGCGCACTCGGGAGAGTGCGGCGCTGGGAGCGCAGCGGCGCTCCCGCCGCGGGTTCGGATCCTATATAGGGATGACCGGTGCGCTCACAGCGCTCACTGGCTGAGCGTGGTGCGGCTGGTCTCAAAAAGGACAAAAAAAAAAAAAGATTTGCCATATCCTCAGTTATTATTCTCTGTCCCATTCATCTGTCATCTAAGTCATTTCAACCTTATGGTATATCTTGAGTAATTTAAATCCTTTATTGTTAAATAATGCTTTCTCTTTGAATATTTTCTCTAACTAGCCTATAAACTCCATGAAGACAGTCTAGCTCTTTTTCATCTCATATCCCTCACTATACTTTGCATGGTATATTGAACCTAACAGGCACCTTAATAAAAATTAGTTGACTTGGTAGTTCTAACGATGAGTACCAGTTGGATCACATTATCAGCAGTGCATCCAAGGGAACAGATGTTCCTATTCAAATCCATGAAACTGGAAACATTAAAAAACAACAATCATGACATTGATTGATAGTGATGTTTACTGTGTCAGACTGTTTAAGCTCAGCCATAAAATAGACTCTCATACTGTGGTCTTTACATCTGATTTCAAAGATTCTCAAATATTTAAATTCTGTCACTTGACTCAGATCCTAATTCTTGTCTGCTGTAGTATTTAATATTTCTTTATCACATTATAGCCCCATTCCTTTGAATTTCACACTCGAAATCTCTCCTTCCTGAGAAAACAGCACCTTAGGGTGCTTTGAAGATATTTTTGGTCTGTTATAAGAAAATATTTATTAGCTTTAAGAACATAGTAGACAGTGCAAGCCTGGAGAGAGGTGTGTCTTGCTGAATAATGTCTCCACTAATTTCCTAAGTACCCTAGGTAACAGATGGATCACGTTTGAATTGTTTTATAAAAAGCTGTCTTAGAATCTGTAGTATAATCTTGAGAGCAAATGCATCTTACCAAAAAGCTGTCCTCTTTATTTGTCTAATTCAGGTCCTGAACAAGCAGAACCACTTTATGAACACCTCAGGTTTATTTCGTTTTCCTACACAACTGACCAGAATATGCACAGTGCCATGGGGACTCAGGCTTTGGGAGAAGCTGACATTGTTATCTCCAGGAATAGCTGTCACTCTAGTCCAGATGGCAGGCAAGAAGGACCGCCCTGCTCTACTGTCCCTGGATGAGAATGAACTCGAAGAACAGTTTGTAAAAGGACATGGTCCAGGGGGCCAAGCAACCAACAAAACAAGCAACTGTGTGGTGCTGAAGCACATCCCCTCGGGCATCGTTGTAAAGGTAGAGGAAGAAGACCACTGGGGGGAAGACTCTCCACCCTGAGGGGTTCTGCAGCCACAGTAGATTTCTCATGAGTGCAGTGGTGATGGGCTGAAGTGCATTCTCCTTCTGACCTGGTCAATAGAGGGCACTGCAGATCTTGTCCCATGCCCTGAGCCATTCCTCCCTCAGAGGTCTGGTGCCAGGATCCTTTGGAGCCACGGTATTAATGCCGTCCTTGAATTTGGCAGACAGTGCTGGTGTTTGGCTACTGCCCGGGAAGCAGCATCTTGAGAGCACTAAGCAGTGGCTGATAAAGGCAGGCACCAGGCAGCACAGTTCTTTTCAGCCACTCCAGCTGCAGGATGGCTGCAGAGATCTGCAACACTGCTTGGGCTCAAAATCCCTGCATAGGCTGTAAGCAGGCCCTGATTGTCTGCTAGCAGTCTCAGCCCTTAAGCTGACCTGGCTGATTAACTTTAGGATGGCCATATCCTCCATGTCCCTGTGTCCCTTTGGTAAATGTCAGTGATACTTCACCTTCTGGAAAAGGAGGGCTGAAAGTGAGATAATGGAGGCAAACCATGTTCAGCCTCAGAAGAAAAAATGCTGTGCACAGTTACCTGTAGAAGTCTTCTTTATATACACCAAAACACTGATCAGAATATCACCAACTTTCAAGATACTCTGAACCTCTAGGAAGTGGTGAAGTGCTTTCTACCTGCTTCCTGGTTTGGTAGTAGTAGCCCCACTGCCTCTGAAAGACAAGCCCAGTCAGTGGAACTGCCAATCCATTTTGTTACACACGTATTGACAGAGGGCCCTAAAAGCAGCATAAGCCATACGGACAGCAAAGAAAAGAGATAGTGAAGGCAGTTTTCCCTATACTAACAATTACTTATATATCATGTAAACGTGGTAGGCACTATCCTAAGCAACTTTGCACATATCAACTAAGTCCTCACAACCCCATGTTCATTATTTCCATCATGGTACAGATGTGGAATCTGAGGTTCGGAGAGATTAAAGTAACTTGCCCAAGGTCCTACTACTATAGGAGTCAACTCAGACCAAACCCAAAGTCCATGTTCCTAACAGCTGTACTTCACTGAGTTTTTGAGTCAAGAGCATATTAGTTAAAACCTCAATCGCTTTTCTTTTCCTCCTTGAAAAAAAGTCAATCATGAGTAACAAAATTCTGAAACCTGACATAATTGTTTAACCTATGTTTTATATAACTTCAAATTTGCTTTTAGTATTAATCTTTTGCCCTAATTTCTCAGAATTTCTCTTATATCAAACAGCTTTGCAAGGCACTTACCTATAATAAACTAAGGCATAATATAATGACTGTTATGGTCGACTAATAATAAAGATGCTATTTTCTTCCTTCAGAAAGATTTTTATACTTATACTTATGTCCACAAGTTAGATATATCGGTTGATGTTTTCATAATTATTCTGGGACCTCATTTAAGTTATTTGGAGGCTATTGTTGCTTCTAAGCAAAAATAACGCTCCTAATTTATAAGACAATTACAGTGAATGCCACCTAATACAGGTGGGATGCAGGATCATGTGTACCGGGCAGAGGCAGGAAAGGGTCTGGTCTTCAGTTACTGACTCATGGAGACTCCTGAAAAGTGGCTTTGCCTTCCAGGCCTGTCCCTATCTGTAAAGCAAATAGGTTGAAATTAATGACTTCTGAGGTCCTGTCCATCTTAGCATCCTGTGGTTTTCACATTATAAAACATTATCTCTTACAGTGCCATCAGACAAGATCAATTGATCAGAACAGAAAGCTAGCTCGGAAAATCCTACAAGAAAAAGTGGATGTTTTCTACAATGGTGAAAACAGTCTTGTTTACAAAGAAAAACGAGAGGCAGAGAAGAAAAAGCAGGAAAGGAAAAAAAGAGCAAAGGAAACCCTAGAAAAAAAGAAACTACTGAAAGAACTATGGGAATCAAGCAAAATGTCCACCGAGAAAAGAATTGCAGATTCTGACTGAAAGAATCTGCTGGGAAGCTTCCAGGGAATAATGGTGACAAGTTCCATCACTAGCATTGTTATGGAGCTTTTAAAGAAATCTTGACAGACTTGAAAGACATCAAAGTTTTTTAAACGGTAGACTAAGCTATAGTGGATAGAGATGCACACTTCTGTAAAGAAACACAAGGAAGTCATTATTTTAAAAGTGTCATGGCTACTTTTGAGAGAAGGAAAGAAGTTGTCATTGTGGTGTAACATTTGGAGGGGCATTTGGAGAGGACAAAGTTCTATTTCTTGACCTGGACAGTAGTTAGAAGGGTGTCCCCATACCTTTTTAAGCTGTACATTTATGTTGTGTAATTCTATTTTATTATAAAAGATGAGAAATTTTATTTTATTTTTTTTGCAAAAAGCATTAATGTCTATTTTTATGGTGAGCCAGAGAACTGAGACAAACATTAATAGCATTTACTGGTACCTTTTCATCTGCTGGGAGGCACTACTCCGTGATACTTAGATTTTAGTTATCCTCATGTCAAGTTAAGAGAATAAAAGAAAACAAGATGGTGAAAGAATTTATCTGTCCATTTACTTCATTAACTTAATAGACTATGTTGCTACGAAACATCTCTGATGTAGAAATACATACATCATTCCCTATATGTTGACTTGCAAATAGATTTACAAGACATGAGGTTCCAGAGCCTGACTTGTTTGTGAATTTGCATCACTCAAGCTGGATTTGACTTTACAGTTTTATTTTAGCCATGGTTAATAGGTTGACTTATTAGAACTCATCCAGAGTTCACACATAAAACAAGTAGGGAAACTGAAGGGAGAGGTCCTTTGTCTGGCTGCTGGAAGCAGGTCCTGCCCCATTTCTGCAGTGAAGACCAGTCCATCCAGCAGGCCCTGACTGGATGCCCAGTGCACATATCCAAATAAAATTTTATCTCTGAGGCTGCCGATTAAGACACTCTCCCCTTGGAATGACTTGCTGTGGAAGCTTAAGCACTCTAATGCAGGGTTCTCTATTTCCTGTTGGAGTGTCCAGGACCCTTCCTCAACCCAACTTCCCTTTAGAAGTTCAAGTCTCTGGAATGATACGTAAGAAACCAGTAATAATGGAAAAGGAAATTTGGAGCTGTGAACAAGAGGGACAGAGGCCTCAATTTGTCTCCTCTCTTGTACCTTTGCAATATGCTGCCACATGTTTGAAGGAGATAGAAGCCCACTCCGCCAAGACCCATTCTTACCAGCCTTTAGACTTGTCA
The DNA here is from genome assembly GCF_000696425.1 of Galeopterus variegatus. NCBI lineage: Eukaryota > Metazoa > Chordata > Mammalia > Dermoptera > Cynocephalidae > Galeopterus > Galeopterus variegatus. Next base: position 806,380 of record NW_007726258.1, on the reverse strand, counting down.
TGGCTGCAACCCTGCCTCGTGCCTGCATAACTGATCATATCCCTCATGTCTTATTCTACCCCTCACCAAGGCAAATCCTCGTTACTGGAGGTTAGTGCCTAAGGTATAGAGTAAAAATTAACTCAAAAGCCCTCTGGGAGGCACTGTTGGAGACCACCACATGGGTTCTCAACACATCTAGCGCAAGCCGGTTTTCTCCCGGCACCAGAGCAGATAATTTCTTCCAGTGAGCACCAGATGAGGTAGCTAGAGTTTAGTGGCCACATTATATGAAAAATAGATTCTTGAAGCAACCAGAAAACGCTCACAGTTAAGAATGGCCTAACTGGGGGGACAGTGGGCCAAGTCAACACTGCTTCTATTATTTTTCTTATTTTTTTTCCTAGCATACACTTAAGTTTGCTGCAGTTAAAATACACCCATAATGCAACTTCACCTTATCCCTACCTCTGACTTATGCGAACATTCTTTGCCCAGCCAACTGTGCTAATGACATCACAAACAATGTCTCTGGGCCAGGTGGGAAAATACCCTTTGACAGGTGTCTCTTACCTCTGCTTGAGAGGCTGTTTTAAAACACCACATAAGAATTCAAGGAACCCACATCTCAATACAAACTGTTAATGAAAATAAGCTTTATTACATCAAGTAATAAATACATACAAAGATGCAAACTGTTTTAGTCATTTTCTTCCAGATGTTTTGATCAATTATAGTAAACACAGAACTGAAATCTACATACAGTCTTAGTATGAAAACTTTTGGGGGCCTTGTTAGGTTTGGTAGGTTGCTCTTTCTTCTGTATTTAGAACTTGTGCATTTTTAAAATTGACTTCAAAGCACTAATAGTCATGCAAATGCTTAAGCAAAAAAGAAGTTACATTAAGCAGAATTTACACTGTATGGCAAACAGGACCTATAGCGTGCTGTCAGTATGCATTATAAACAAAATCCTTGGAGTTGTATTAGCTTATGAAATGGAACAAAGAACAATATGGGAAACATTCAAAAGAGAAAATTAAAGGGAGACACGGATATCTTGGAGGCAAACTACAGTTTGCTGTAAGATAACTTTTCGTGCATCTTTTAAATCAATGCTTAAAAAACACAAAAAAACCTGGGTAGTTCCTAACTACTTAAAATGCAAATCCTAATTAACTGCAAAACCTTTTCTCAAATTTTGAGACTGTAGGTTCGGAGCCTACTGAACCATGGAAGGAAAAACCAAACTGTTACCATTTTGAAAACAAGAGTTTGATCTGAAAAGGGGAGATGAACTGTAACTTCTCATCTTGTAAAAAGATGGAAAACCTTCAAAGCTAACAAGGTGGCTAGGATCTGGCATTCCGTTCCGTTTCAGCCAAGCACTCCCGAACCAGTCCTCTGGCATGAATGATGCCTGAAAGAGAACCAGAGGAGGGGGATCATCCAATTCACAGAACCCGGCCAGCAGTACCCATTTTGTACGAGGAAAAGGACCCATCCTTGTACAACCCTCAGACTGGAAGGGAACTCAGGACCTATGTCCAATCAACCCAAACACGTGAACGGCTTTAAGGGGCACTAACAAATCCCATCCCACCTCTGAAGGCCCTTCTCTCCTAGTTAAAACTCATCATGTCTCCCTAAAAATTTCTTCTTGTGCCCAAGGTGGCACCAGCAAGCTATCCTTTTGTGACATCCATTGGATGATGGGGAAAAATGTGTCTTTACCCAAGTTCAAGTTTCAACCATTGTGGAGACTTTTCTCTGGCTTCTTCATATTCTAAATTCTAGAAAGGGCTTGACCAGTGTCAAGTAGACAAGATAATACTTCCAGCCTGCAGATGCCAGGGTACAAGAGGACTACTACTCACAAATGATCAACTCTTGGTCCACTGTGACAACCTTGCCCCTAGGATACTTCAGCCACCTTCTGCCTTATGAACTTCCCCCCATCTTTTATCTCTATGGTTTGGTGGTTACTTTTTTTTTTTTTGTGGCTGGCTGGTATGAGGATCTGAACCTGTGACCTTAGCGTTACAAGCTGTGCTCTAACCAACTGAGCTAACCGGCCAGCCTCTTTTTCTTTTTGCCTTTAGTGAACTTCATGAAATATTGATCTCACTTTAAGAGACACCAAGGATTCCATTCCTTCTAATACATGACTCCCAGAGGGCATTATAAATGACATCCCCAAATCATGAGCAGCTAAAACTTAGGAGCCCATACCTCACAAATCTTATAATCTATCACAGAGCTTTGGAAAACTTTGTAAGGACCAGACAGCAAATATTTTAGGCTTTTCAGGCCACACAGTCTCTGTCACACCTACTCAGCCATTCTGTCATGAAAGCAGCCACAGACAATAGGTAGACAATGGCTATGGCCATGTTCCAATAAGCCTTTATTTATGAACACTAAAGTTTTTGTTTGTTTGTTTGTTTTTAAAGATGACCGGTAAGGGGATCTTAACCATTGACTTGGTGTTGTCAGCACCATGCTCACCCCGTGAGCTAACTTTGTTTGTTTTTAAAGATGACCGGTAAGGGTTGCTTAACCATTGACTTGGTGTTGTCAGCACCATGCTCACCCCGTGAGCTAACCGGCCATCCCGATATGGGATCCGAACCCATGGCCTTGGTGTTATCAGCACCACACTCTCCCGAGTGAGCCATGGGCCAACACCATGAAGTTTGAATGTCACATAATTTTCACATGTCCTCAAATCATGTTTTTTTTAACCATTAAAAACTGTAAAAACGGGCCGGCCCGGTGGCGCACTGGAGAGTGTGCCGCTTGGGAGCGCGGTGGCGCTCCCGCCGAGGGTTCGGATCCCATGTGGAGACAGGTTCCTGCTCACTGGCTGAGCATGGTGCGGGCGCAGCACTGAGGGTTGCGATCCCATTGCCGGTCCCCGGTACGGGCACGACACCGAGGGTTGCGATCCCGTTACCGGTCAGTAAAAAAGAAAAAAAGGAAAAAAAAAAAAAAAAAAACCTGTAAAAACAAGGCTGTCCAGTTGTTTCAGTTGGTAAGAGTACAGTGTAACACTAAGTAAGGTCAAGGCTTCAGATCCCTAATACTGGCCAGCTGCCAAAAAAAACAACAAAGGTAAAAACCATTCTTGGCTCATGGGCTGTAGTCTGCCAACCTATGAACAACGCTCCTAACTCCCGCACTCCCTCAATTCCCTCTATTACCCTTTTTCACCCTGTCATGACATCAGCTTGGTGAGGATGGACTTGGCTGTTGGCCAGGGGATGGCACTAGGTCTTCCTCGTTACTATGGGACCAGCAGCTCACCCAGGATGTGTCCTGTAGTGGTCACCATCCAGGATGTGCCCTCAAGTGGTCACTTGGCATATCCATGTGTTGGTGTGAACAACTGGCTTTTCTGAGTGAGTGCAAATCACCTGTTAGACTTTGGGGTCCAGTATCTTCCCAGGAATTTCTATTTGGGTAACCAACCCTCCAGTTACCAGAACTGGTTTGCTTCCTTTGACTTGCAAACAGCAGCCCTGGGGGCAGAGTGATGCCCACCTGACTCTCTGGGTTAGATCAGGGGTGGGCTCCATGTCCCCTTCCCAGGCCCTCCTCAGAAACAGCCTCTCAACTCTGCGAGTCTCCCCTTTGTCTAAGCCTGTCCCTGGTTGTACCTAATTTAGCTGTGCAATTTGTCTATTTCTTAACCAAGATTTCAGGAACACTAACCAAGTCCCTGCTCTTGGTAGCAGCCTGTTCTCAGCTGGCCCTAGCTACCACTGGGGAGTCATGACCCCCAAAGCAGCCTCCCCATTTATGCCATAGATTTATAACCAAAGAATGTTCCTCTCCCCTTTTTCTCCAAATTTGCTTCTCTAAACTTTTGAGAATTCCCAAATCCCTCCTGATCACATGGGCCATGGCTCCTCTGAACTGCCACCTTCTAAAATAGAAATCCTCTTCTCCCTCTATTCACTTTTACTTCATGAGGCAGCAACCTCCTGAAATCAGCTGGTCAGTCACACCTTGATGTGACTCCCTTGTTCTCTGTGATATCATCTTCCCATCGTCCCACCCTCTTCAACCATTCAAGAACTTCAGAGTGCTCTAACCCTCCCTCCCCAGACCCTAGGACAGACTCACACACTTCCTCAGGCCCCTGCAGATACCCATAAACTTGAACCCTAGGCCACCACCACAGTCACAGCCCCACTCAGAGGAGGGAGCCTGCCGTATGTGGCTTCCCACTGTTCCTTAGGACCAGTGTCAGCCAACAGGAACAGGCAGGAGACAGGGCTTCAGGATCTGAGGTCTAAAAAGATTCCCTTGAAAGCCAGCAGACCCTCTCTAGCAGCACACAAGTGAGGAGGTCTCACTGGCTGGGGCCACCCTTCTTAGAAACACCATCCAAAGACAACTGGCCTCCACGTCCCTTTCCCCACCAAATCCCCCTGGCCCCCCAGGTGCTTCTACATCAGACAGAGATTCTGTAGCAAATGAGCCCCAGTGGGTCAGAGCACCCCTCCCTAGCCCATCCTCCAATATATTCCCCAGAAAATCTCTCAGAACAGTTAATGGGCCAGTGCTGCAGGGGTCACCTGGCAGGGGAGTCCCAAGGCCCAGGGCTCACCCCGTTTTAGTCTCTCCATGGCACTCTTACTCCCCGCATAGGTGGGTCTGATCTCCTTCCCCAACTCCTCGATGATAGCCAGCAGCTCTGCATATTTGCTTTGAGGCACCTGGCTGCTCCCAGTTCCCTAGAATCAGAAAGAAATGGGTTCAGGTGGACTGAAACCTAACCAGTGCCAAGGTCAGGACCCCAACCACACCAGGGAGTGAAGAGGCCCCTAGCTCATGGCAGGTGGGGGAGTGACTCCCCGAGCTTGGACTCCCAGGGCTGCCGGCTCTGCTGGGACACAGCACAGGGACAGCTGGCAGACAACTACACATAGTGAGGCTGGTTCTCACTCTCCACCTAGCAGTCTCCAGAAAGCTCGTTTATCACCTCAAACAAAAAAAGACTGGCTTGTCCCAATAAAAGAGTTCACAGAGAACTTCCTAGGATCAGGATGGATGAGAAAGCAAATCCCAGAGCTGAGTGCCCAGAGCCAGTGGAGAGCTGGAGGCCACATGTGGGGTCAGCAGGACCACGACAATTGCTAGAGGCCCCCAGACAGAGACAGAATGTGTGCAATTCACCCTGTCCTCCCCACGAGCAGGTTCTACTCCACAGAAAACCTTTTTCCTCCAACCACCCCTGCCAGCCCCCAGGCAAGCACCCAGGTCAGTGAGGCCAGGTTCCCTGTGCGCCCATGGGCCGAGGCCACTGCCTCCTGCTCCTCAGCCTTCTCCTCGCACAGCTGCATCAGGGCGGCCAGCTCCCTCTGCAAGGCCCTCGCCTGCTCCTCCTTCCTCCTCTGCCGCCTCTGTCTCCTGGCCTCGAGGCCTGGCCTGTCTCTGTCTGGCTGCTCAGCCTCATCATGCTGGGGCCTGGCCTCACGTTCCCCCCACTGCTGCATGGCCAGGGTGCAGTGCGCCACCACTGCTTCTTCTGTCGGTCCCGCTCCTGGGCCCAGGCCTGGGGACAGGACGGCCTGGCAGGATATGGCCAGGCAGCCAGTGCTCAGTGGGGCGGCCACCTGGGCCAAGGAACGCCTCCATGGCAACTATGGAACACTGGCACAGGGTCTGGCCCAGGAAGAGAATCTTCCAGATGGTGACCCTAGCACAGAGGGCTGGAGCCCGGTTGAGCCCTCCCCAGGGGCCATGTGCCCTTGTAGATTCAGGGTGGCTTTCTCCATGACTGCTTTCGCCAGCCAGTGAGGTTGGCACTAGAATCATCCCCACTGGGGTGATGGGGAAACTGAGTCTTGGGAGGCTGCCACGTGGGGGGGCGCAGTCTCATAAGTGGTGCAAGCAGGTGTGAACCACGCTGCCTTGCTCAGGGGCCACGCTCGTATCCAGCATCTCTCAGTGACACGCACCTTGACCCCATGAGAGCCATTGGGAACAGGGCCCTCTCCTCTGTCTGAGCTTAGAGATCCAGAGTCAAGCTCGGGCCTTCCTTACCCAGGAAACAGGAGCAAGGAGAGCCACCGGGGAGCCACATGGGCGGTGGCCTCAGCAGGAACTGAAGCGCTTGGGGCTGCTGGCCCCTCCTTGTGCCATCCCTTCCCCCACCACCTGGTGGGTCCCCAGGAAACAGTCCTCGTGGACCCTCCATGCTGATACTTCATCTGAATGTGAGCCAAGCAGGGCCTCGGGGTGGGAAAGGACTGTTCTGTTCCATCCTTCTTGCTCCTTCATCCCGTTCCCTGATGGTGGACAGCAGTCCTGGCCCTCAGTGCCCAGGCCACCCCAGGGCCCTCCTGCCATGCCCCACCCCCCACTGCCATACCTGGGTGTAGCCAAGAGAAGGTGGCCCGTAGTCACTCAGCAGCTGGCGGTACTGTGAGGATGTCGCCATACTGGTAGAAGGTGAGTGCACGCTCCCAGCTACAGGGAGGAGAGAAGTGTTAGGAATCACATGGCCTTGGCTGGTGGTATCCAAGGTGGGGACTCTGGGTCCTGTAGCACCCCTCTGCCCGAGACCCATGCCACCAACTGTGGTCTTCTGTCTTTGCAGGATAAAAACCCTGCTCCTGACCTCTAGTTTGACTGGCCATGGCCCTGACACCAGCTTAGAGGAGCTGTTGGCTCCTCTAAGTAAATAGAGTAGCTAAAATAAGTAGCTAAATAAGTAGCTAAAAGGCAAGCAGATGGACCAACAACCACAGCAGACGGACCATCAACACAGAACTCTCTCCCATCCCTGCAGCAACTCCGCAGGAGGGACAGTACCAAAGGTAAAATTTCCTGCTGCTCGCTGCCTAATCCTTGCCATCTTCTCTCCTTGGGTCCTGCTCCCCAGGGTTGATAACCTAGAGCCACCTCAGTGCCACAGAGCCCACCTGCTGCTGAGGCTGGTCCCCACTGGGCTAAGATTTCTTATGTACAGAACCCTTTTTGCTCCTATGCACCCAAATCTCTGCAGGACCATGTGGTGAGGACAGGAGAAGGTCCTAGAGCATTGGAGACTCAACCCCAGCCGGAGATGGGTGCACTGGACACAAAATCAGGAATCTGGAGAAGGTCACAGCCTCCCTGTGTGCCCTCAGACAAGCTCCTCAACCTCTCTGAGTCTCCATCACCCGCAAAGAGGTGACAAGACTCTTGACAGTCTATGCCCCCAGGGATAAGGTCCCACATATGGAATATACCATTCTTGCATCCGGAGACACTGTCAGGGCCAGAGCCCAGCTCAGAATGTGACTCCTGCATGAGGGGTGGGGGGTCCATGGCTGGGAGCATGCAGACCCATAATGGTGTCCGAGTGGCCATTAGTGGGTAAAGGATGTCCTGCAGAATTACAAACAGTGGTAACCATGGAGAAGCTACCTAGTCCTCCTCGGCAGCTGCCCGCCTGCCACCCCCAGAGCCAAATGGTCTCTCTCTCACGCACACAGCGGGTTCTGCAGACTTGGCCCCAGGGATGGACAGCTGGTGCCAGGCTGGCCAGACCAACCAGCTGCTCGCTTGGTGTGGGCGAGGGGAGGGGCAGGGAGGAAGTTAGTTCAGGAGAGCAGACCGAGGGGGCTGCGAGGGGCCGTGGAGAACACTGGATCCAAGCCCCCTGCTGTGGAGACACAGATGGGGGAGGGGGGCACATAGCCCAGAAAGGCTAGCACAGGAAGCTAGCCACCCCAATGCTGTCCCTCTGTCCAAGAGCTGGGGACAGTACCCAGATGTCTCAGACCTACCCTGGATTCCCCACAGGGGCCCAGGTTTATGCTCGACCTTGAGCTGCGCACTCAGGGAACATGCATTTGGATCTTGAACTGGGCAGAGCAGTGTGCCATCCTGAGCCTCAGTTTCCTCGCCTCTCAAGTGGGGATGATGCTACAGGGACACTGCTGCTCAGGATGAGGATGCACTACAAGCCTGCCCATTACCTTGGTCCATGACAGCTCCGGCTGTGAGGTGGCCAGGGCACAGGGACAGGACAGGGTGGGCACACCCCCAGGTCCCTCACCACATCAGCCAAATCCCAACTTCCTGAGCTGCTGATGTGGCAGTGAGTGTGGTCTGGGTAGTGCAGGCTTCAAAGTCCCGGCCCTGGGTTCCAATCCTGACTATTAGGCGACTAAATGCCTGGCGAGGCACAGCACTACAGGCATCCAGGAGATTCCTGCACATTGGCAGGAGGTGAAAGCCACTTCCCAGCATCCTCTGCACCCCCGCCTGCCCCCTTTCCCCTGTTCCTCGCCCCCCTGTTCTGTCTTCTCTCCTGGGCTAGGAGCCAGTGCCAGCTGTGCCAACCTGGCTGTGTGACCTTAGACAAGGCCCTTCCTCTCTGGGCCTCAGTTTCTCCATCCGTTTGAGGCAACACTTCCCAACAGAAGGTCTGAAAGCTCTAGATCCTACTGTTCGATGACACTGGGGTTAGGTTTTGGGGCAGCAAAGGGAGAAGGAAGAGGTATGAGAAATCATTCCATTTTGGTTGAGGGGAAGTCAAGCCATAGCTCAGAGCTTGACATTCCAGTCACCTGGATAAAGAGGCAGGTGACCCTGAGACTATGCCAAGGCCGATCTCTTATTTGGGAAGGGAGGGGGCGTCTGGACCTGGGGGGAGTTGGAAGAAGGGCCCTGAGTTCCACTCCTGCCCACTCCTTCCTGCAGACACAGGGACCGGCTGAGGGAGGCCACAGAGAGAACCAGACTCCACGTCAGCACAGGCCGTCTCCGGAGCATCGCAGACAATGAGCGCAGTGTGCAGGGAGCCGGGAGGGGTGGGCAGAGGCCAGGAAGCTCCTGGGGCCAGGCGTAGCTCCCCGCCCCCACACCAGACAAAGAGCGGCCTGGGCCTGGGGAGCTGGCGGCCTTCCCGCCACTTGGGGCGCCTGGGGGGGCTCTCCGGCGGGGGGAGGCGGGGGCTTTGTCTAACTCCGCCACTGCCACCACCGGCCAGGCCGCAGCTTGGCAACCCCGTGAGCAGGAGGCAGGGCTGGAGGGCGTGAGGGATGATGACAAGGAAGCTGGAGGAGCAGAAGCGGAGAGTCCATCTTGGATGCAAATGGCAGGGGGAGAGCAGGGCTTTCTGCAAGGGGTCCATGGGGAGGTGGCAGGGCTCCCCACCAAAATCCCAGAGATGGGGAACTCAGGACTCCTCCTGGAATTGCTCATAGGAGAAAGAAAAAAACCTGCATACAGGTGCTAGCCAGCCCATAGCAGGGCTTCAGGGGTCCCAGTGGGTGCCCCTGTCACTGTGACCCCAAACCCCAAAGGTCTCAGTTTAGGACCCCTGCTCCACCACACCAGGGCAGGCTTGAGATCTCCAGCCTTGTCGGGGCTGGCAGGGCGACCCTCGGCCCTTCCCACCCCAGACACAGATGAAGCAGGCTGCGAGAAATCCTACCTGGCAACAAAGCCTGGCTTTGTAAGGTGTGCAGACCCCAGAGGAGGTGAGAACGTTGAAGGAGAAAATAGTGGCTGTTTGCTCTTTGGGGCTCAGAGCCCACTTTGAGCAATTCAACTCTCCCTCCCAACGCTCCCTGATTCTTAACCCTTTCCAATCCCCAGATCTCAGTACCCAAGAAGTTTAAGAAAATCTCGCTTTTATAGGTCCCTAATCGGATTTTTGGAGTTGTGGAGTCAATGTTTGGAAGCAAGGCCCAAAACTTGAGGCGAACCGTCAGCGTGGCATTTTTGACCAGCAGGGCCAGTCCCCTCCCCGCTCAAGGCCTTTACCCCCTCCCCCCATGCGCTTCACTTTTTGGGAACTCTTGCTTCCAACCAAATGTCTAATGAAGGGGGACGCTGGTGAGGACACAAAGCTGGTTACCTGCAATCTCACAATTTTACGCCCCCTCCCCACGGCTCCCCCGGTCCCTGAGGCGAGTCCCTGAGGATAGCCTAAAGCTGCCTGATAACTTCTGGAGGAGTTTCCTGGGAACGCCCGGCTCCAACCGCAGGAAGGGAGAGGAGAGCCCCTCCGGCTTTTGCAGCAGGAGGCTTCCGAGGCCCAGACTTGGGGCTCCGAGATGGGGGATCCGAGTGAACTGCCACCCCCCACCCACCGCCCGCAGACCCCCAGAAGCCCAGGTCTTCTCCAACTTCTTTCACTCCGCGCACGCGTGAAGGGAGACCCCGCGTGTCAGCCGCGGACCGCCGGTGCTCCCGCTCGCCAGGCCGAGGTCCCCTTGCCAACCGGGTCCCCTGCCCGCCGGCGACCCCATCCCCGCCCCGGCGGCCCCGCGCCCTCAGGGCCGGCCGCAGCTTGGCATCAC